>NW_023592464.1:0-20263 GCF_014839805.1 Manduca sexta | reverse complement strand
TAATTTGACATTAGGTTACCTACTTAATCTTTCGTAATTTCTACTATAAAAACTCAATCATTATTATTTCATCACTTCTAAAGTTCATAAATCATTCAATGTTATTAAAGTTTTTATAACCGATAAAGTCAAAATCAGATCGGATAAAGTCGAGTGAGCATCTGATTTCTTTTAGATAATCCAAACCAATTAGGGATTGGAACAGATGCCTACATTTACGTAATGAATTGAAATAACGTTGTAACACCTGCGCCCTTTTATTAAAGTTATATTTGTCACTTAGGCATGGTTATAAACTTCTTTGGCACCTAAATGTTAGTTGAGATTAGTGTTTTAAGCAAAGCAATCGAAACCAAAGAATTTGATTTTATTGTAAAGATTTACAGCCGTTTTAATAAACGATCCCAATCTCAATCTTCAATCCGATTCCGATAATTAACCAATCATAATAACTCATTTGTAAACATCAAAAATACTTTGTTCTGACTGGTCCATTTTTGTGATAGATCAAAAAAACTGATTGGGATTGTTTATTGAAAATGTTGGTTAGATACAGGCCTAACTCACAAAGTATACTTTTTTGTTTTATTTTTAATATATTTTTAATTAAATATACCATTAGATAACATATACAGTACATTTTAATTCAAGGATATTCAGTATAAGAGCATTATTTACCTTTTGAAGGGATCTAAAACTTATTTTCGTATAATAGATATATCGAAATAAAATGTTATAGTGTGAAATTTATTTTCATCTGAATAGCATGTTATACGGCACATTTATTCCCAGTATGAGATATGCAAAGTCTATTTATATGAATACTTTTCTTATATTTCGACTAGGTCTATTAGACAAAACAGTGTATTTGCAAGAATAGGGGACCGGACAAATTTCCAGAAGGTGTTTTAAATTGATCATTGTGGATATAAATAGCCAAGAAAAATAGTATTTTGCACAAATAAAGCTTAAAAGTACATAAAACCATGCCTAAATGTTAAATAGCTATAATTCCCGCGCAAACGCTACATTATGTCATTTCGTCTCGTGTGACGTCATACGTGGATAAAGCAACTTGACAAGTCTTGTCATTTGAACAGTGATTCAATAATGCCAGATTAGGGTTATTTACCTAGATTTAGGGTAAAACTGAATCAGCAGGGTATTTTTATGGTAATTTTGGGGTAATTCTACGAGTTAAGGTATTAAAGCTATTGTTTCACGGTATTGTAATAAATATTGAGCTTAGAGAAAGATGTTTCCTACAAAAATTGTAGGCCATGAAACAATTATAATTTTTTATCAATACAATTTTCGTGTACAGCTAGTTGTTCCTAATAAAATGAGATAATTAAATTAATAATTATTGTAGTGGAAGTGAAGAAAGAAGTGGCGTCTGCATAGATAAGGATATAGAAAAAAAAGTACCGAATTATTTATGATTGGTTTAAGGGTAAAATTTTAAATTCCATATAATCCTGGGGTAAAGAGAAATCATGATCTGGCAACACTGCATAGACCGTGTTAATCTCAGGTTACTGTGTAACAACCAGAATTCTATATAAATAAATATTCTATTCCATAACATGTGGCAGCTAAAACATAAATAAATACATCTCATAACCATAACCTCCCTGGGTGTACAAATGATTTAATTAATTGAAATATTCATCGATTTATTTTAAACCGAAACACTATTTTTTATTTACTTATATCAAAGTGATCCTCACAGAACTAAATCGGTGAGTCTGCAGACATTCCGTCGTAGGTTCGTCTTGCTAACTGCAACCACTTTATTCGTATATCTGCTTTTCGTGGTACATCAATAAATAATTTGTTTGGTAAAGATATAGAAGTATTATTACATTCAGGTACGACGCACCAACGATATTTTTTGCGGTCCATTATGATTAACGATTAATCAATCTGTAAACGTTAAGCTGGAAGATAGTAACAACGTCCCGTATAAATTAATATTAATTATTAGAGCAGTTCTGTGTCAAAAAACACCTTTAAAGCATTAAAATAACACAACGCGGTATGACATCCAGATGACGTCTGTTTGTTTACATTTTACCCACGTGTGACGTCATGCGCCGTGATTGGTGTTTCATTTGCCGTAAAGAATAGACTAAAAATATTATAATTATTGTATTTTATTTATTGATTTAAAAATACAAATCACAACTCTTTTACAAAACCAAATATGAGATAATATTTTTAATATTACAAACTTTACTTTAAACTGAATTTCAGATTTTTTGGTAATACCCGTCCGGTCCCCTATTATGTCCGTATTACAATAACTTGAATTTACAATAAAAAGTAAGTCACTTTTAGATACAACACATGTTTAGTTTTCCTAACTTGGCCTTACATTATAGCTATATAATAATTATTGTGATAGTAGTGTTAAGTCTGCTGGAAAATCTAATAAATAAACAAACAAATTAAAGGCTTTTTGAGACGCTTAAGTGCCAACTATTAACACCTTAATTTGCTGATGGTAGGGTATATTTCATATAGTTAAAAACCGACATAATAGCCCACGTAAGTCGCGTCGCGGCATCAGACTGTGTATACCTGGTTCTAACAGGCCGGCATAATTGTATCGACTGCTAGGGGTAATCATGTTTTGTCGACATTCTATTAGACTCCACCTACAATCAGGTGCAGTAGTCACATTGTCGTGCACGCAAAAATAATAAAATTACCGTTTCTGCCATAGAATATAAGTCCTATACACCAATAGGCATTGACTAATATGTAAGTTCATACATACATAAATGGTACAGCACAATTACGCATGATTGAGGGCCCAAGGCGTAAACTTGATGGAAACCAAGTTGCGTGTGTAATTGCATTATACGAGTCAAATTAATTGATTTAGTAATCAATTAAATTGTAATTGAAGTTAGGATGGGATTTGATTTAGTAGTTCTGTAAGGATGTTGGTAGCTACTTTTTGCTTGCGGCTTCGCCTGTATTTCAAGTATTAGGGTATTTTTTGGGACAGAGTCTATGTTGATCATTGTTTCTTTTTATTAGGAAAAGGAAAAATACCCCACTGCACTTGATGGTAAGTTGAGTCGGTATAATAGAATGTCGACTGGCGAGAGATGATTACCTCTCAACAGTCGACACAATTATGCCGGCCTGTTGGAACTGGATATATACAGGCTGATCTCGGATCGCGACACTTACGTGGGCGACTAAGGCGGGTTTTAACACCTTGTGTACGGTGGTCGATAAATGTATGTAAACTATTATACAAAATTATACACCTCAAATAGGATTATGTTACAATAGCCGCCTAATTACCTACCAATAGTTAGTTAATAGCGGCTTCAATGAAATTCATTAGTTATAAACTGGCGATGCGAGAAAATTATGATCCAATAGTATTATGATAGCTCATAAACAGAGGTAGAGGTAAGGTAAAGATACCTTTCAGAATTTTGAAATATAAAGCACTGGATTGAGCTGGTTTCAGATCAAGAACTATCGACTATTAATAAGCAATTAATTTGAAGCTGGTGTTGTGGTAACTCTTATTGCTTCTAGTTAAGTGATGTTTATGTTGTGGTAACTCTTATTGCTTCTAGTTAAGTGATGTTTATGTTGTGGCAACTCTTATGGTTTTACTTTTGGGATGTTTTATTGTGGCAACTTTTCTGGCTTTTACTTTAGAGACGTTAGTGGTGTGGCAACTCTTAAAGCGTTTAATTTAGATGCGTTTGTGTTGTGACAACTTTTATGGCTTTTACTTTAGAGACGTTTGTGTTGTGGCAACATCTATTATTGTTACATTAGCTATTACTTTACAGTTGACATAGAAACTGGCTTAAAGTATACTATTATTTTAAATCTGAGTCACACGATTAAACCAAATCCTTAATTATTTCGAAGTATATGCCAATGGTCTACGAAACTTTATAAAGTTAAGATCTCAACCCCCTCAATATTCTAAACTCGTCTACAACTGATTTCAATAACTCGGTTCGGAATTAGGGTGTGTAATAAAATACGCAGGGGTCTATCAGTTATGATTTATACTTAAAATTATGGTGTGTTCCCTTTATTTTTTTTAAGTAGTAGATTTATACTGTAAATCTACATATTTTATAAAACAAAGTCCCTTTTCTGTCTGTCTGTATGTTATCCATTTCTCAAAATCTACTGAACAGATTTTTATAAAATTTGGTATGGAGATAGTTTAATACCCTGAGAAGGTTATAGGCTACTTTATATCCGGGAAAATATATAGTGAGGCTTTTACCCCGAAAAACTCATTTACGCGGGCAAAGCCGCGATCAAAAGCTAGTTTGTTTATAAAATGAACTACTTATTTCGGGGTAACACCACTCTCTTATAGAAAAAATGGCGTGGAATAGCTTATTTACAGGACCAGATACTTTGATCTTTATTTTGTATTCTTAACGAGCTGACCCGACAGACGTTGTCCTGTCTTAACTATGTATGCACGCGCGCATTCTGTCGATCGCTGACAGTTATTTCAAACCACTGACAGTTATGAAAAATTAATATTGTCGTTAAGTTTTCTTAAATTTTCTAATTTTCCGCTCAATTTTTGGAATTTATTCTTACATAAAAGCCTTTTCCTGACAATAACAAACACAACAAAAAAAAAAATGTGAAATTGGTCCAGCCGTTCACGCGTGATGGCGTGACCAAGGGAAATAGGGATTCAATTATATATATATACATATATATATATATATATATATAGATGCCAATGCTTGAACTATGATTCTGGTGTCATAGAGGTTTAAACACGTTGGTTTTATAGAACATCAGTTAAATAACTCGATTTCTACAAATGCTTTAAAAAATCAGTTATTCAATCACAAAATATCCTTTACCATCAAAACTGGAAACCTGGAACACTCCTGAAACAATTCCTGAAAACTCATGAGCTTTTACAAAAAACTGTTTAGATAAAGATACTTAGCCACGTTTCAAAGCTCAACGTTAACCTTTCGAGTCAGACAAACATGGCATTAAAAATTCTGTAGGGATATTGTGCCTTATGGCTTTGAGTTAAGGACGTTTGAGATGCATAGAGGAGGTATTCAGTCGCCTCCTTTATGGCAGGAGAGCTATTCAGCTCTCGCGTTTTTAACCTGCAGCGGCAATTATAGTTAGCGTGCCTCAGGATGGTTATATTTTAGAGTTCCGTTTCTGTGAGGTGAAGCCTCTGAAGATTTGTAGGAGGGCTAAATCTTCTTACGTAGATGGAGAAGTTTGGGAATTTGGATGTTATTTGATACGTATATAGAGTATGTTTTATAATAATATAATAATAATATCAGCCCTGTATTATATACTTGCCCACTGCTGAGCACGGGCCTCCTCTACTTCTGAGAGGGATTAGGCCTTAGTCCACCACGCTGGCCTAGTGCGGGTTGGTAGACTTCACACACTTTCGAAATTCCTATAGAGAACTTCTCGGATGTGCAGGTTTCCTCACGATGTTTTTCCTTCACCGTTAAAGCGAACGATAAATTCACAAAGAATACACACATGATTTTTTAGAAAAGTCAGAGGTGTGTGCCCTTGGGATTTGAACCTGCGGACATTCGTCTCGGCAGTCCGTTCCACACCCAACTAGGCTATCGCCGCTTATTAGAGTATGTTTTGGATTAGCATAATTATAATAAATCTTATTTCTTAGTATTTTACTAACATTATAAATGCGAAACTATGTTTGGATGTTTGTTAGAAGTAAACGCAGAAATAGCTAAACGGATTTGGATGAAATTTGGCACATGGATAGGCCAAGTTCTGGATTAACATACAGGCTACATTTATGCCGGTAATTTGCACCTTTGGAAAAAAATATATTTTTAAATTTATTTTTTAAGTAGGTGGCACTGGCATCGTATGGCGGTGCTATAAATCTCTAGGGTTTTAGGGACTTCCGTAGCAGAAAATGAAACCCACGTGGACGAAGTCGCGAGCAACGCCTAGTCTTCTTATCTCGGAATGTTATTAGGAGTTTATTTCGTAAAATGGTAAAATAGTAAATGGGTTGTATTAACAAGCAAAATTTAATCTATATGATATTTGCACAAAGTATCACATTTCGCAACCTTAGAACTAGTGGTCTATTTCAAAATATATAAATTCTTGTTTTGGTGTAAACAGAAAAAAGAAACCGAAGACCTAAGATATTTTTGTTTTTGTATATCACATGAAGTTTTATGGAATACTTATATCTACCATTAATGAACTAGTGAACATAGGCTTCCCAAAAATGTTCCTTTCCGAGTTTGAATTCCTATAAATAATATTATTGAGTTAAGTCCTTTCTCTAAGGGTAAGATGTATTCCACGTGTATTGATGGATATCACAATACCTCGTGGAATCCAAATTGTCTCACCGCCTGAGAGCCAGGCTTATAAAATATTCATACGGAATCTAGCGGCCGCGCTACCCGTCCAAAGCCGGGCTTTAAGATTTTTGTTGACAAAATACCTTTTTCAACCCAAGTGAGAAATTCCTTGTAATTGTTCCATTTTGCAGATACCTTTTTACTGAAGGTTGTATAAATAGCACAAAGTATTTCGTTTTAAGTAGAATTATTTTGAGTTAGATTTTAATTTATAGTCTGATAAAATATTTACAAACGCACGTCACGCGTTTACCCTTAAATGTGTAGGTAGAAGTGTACCAAGGCACCCACTTCTCGCCACGTTTGATCCGTCCCATGATGTGATAACAAGCCATGATGTAATGCCAAATAAGGCTCAAATTCCAAACTCCTGGTAGATACTGAGCCGAAACACTCTTTATGACTTGGCTTGACGTGGCATAGAAAATTTAATTGCAATTGTTATTTGCGATCAAAAGTTAAGCTATATTTTATTTATCTTTAATCTAAATATATTTTGATAGAATTTCTCTTAAGCAGAATCACCTTAAAATATATATAGTTGTATTTATTTTAGTAAAGGTTAAATTCTAGCCAAGCTCTCGCATATTGGAGAGTTGGTATTGACAAAATCTTTGCTTCTAGGCATTTAGTGTACATTGAATTTTCATCAAAAAACGATGTAACTTCATAATTTGAAAGAATACCTTGAGACAGTGGCGAAAGATGAAATTTTTGAAAAGGTAGCCCAATGCAAAAAATAAACCAAGTTAACATATCGCGCCCATAAAATTAAACTATTTTTCGGATTTTATCGTGATTTCAATATTTTAGTTTTCTCCCAACGTTTCGAAGACTTTGCAGCCTTCGTTGTCGCAGGGGGTCTGAGGTGTTGGTCATCCGCAAAATCAACTATATATCGCGACCAATTTAATATTAACCAAAAACTAAGACAAACGTAAATAAAGTCATAGATGCGTGAAATAAAGATAATTCTAACAAAGACATGACAAGATGAGTAAGTATAGCGTAACAAAACGTGACTACAAAGGATTTCCCATTACTTCAAACCCGCGACCTCGAGTCTTGTAACTTCAGCGCCATAACGTCCAAAAGTCACACACGGCGCTGAAATAACTTGTCTAACTCAAAACTTCAGTCGTTTCATTATACCTAATGTGGAGACATTCGACTCAAAGTAAACTGTGTTCTTTGACATATTACCCTAGATATGTTACTTTGTAATTTTAGGGTGACGTCCTAGTAATTGACAGTAGCTATGCTAAGCGTTATTTTATACAATTAATGAATGTTTCGGGTCCGTGTTGTCCACCGTATGAAAGTCGTTTTTTCTTTTGATAACATAAAACGTAGAACTGGCCATGTGTTTACGTTTTTAATGGAACTGAATTATTGACAAAAAAAGGAAAATAGCTGCTATTACATTTTAGTTTTTATAATCAGCCGCAAGGTGGCCCTTAACAATAATTTATTATATCTATGTATATGTTTAAAGAATTTTATATATCGCTGTAACAATCAGACAAGTTATTGCTTGCCTGGCGTAAAGCTAACTCTAAATAATTGCAATACCATCCTCAATTTTTATTTATAAAATGCATAAAATGATACAAGGCTCTCATCCCTGGAGGGGTAAGCAGAGGCGTAACTGGTGCACCCGTTTTCCGCTGCATGTATTCCGTCTCATTATGTGATAGGGAGCCTATCATCATATCTGCTACAAATTCCAGAGTCCAGGCTGTCAGAAAAACCACCACAAGGTACCCCCGCTATGTCTATTTCTGTCGTCAAGCAGCAGTGTGTAGCACTGTTGTATTCCAGTTTGAAGGACATTGTAGCAGTATAACTACTGGACATAATAAGACTTAACATCTCATGTGTCAGGATGGCGAGCGCAGTGGATTACCAAACAAGAATATAACCATAAGGCGAACGGCAAGCTCGTCTCGTCATTCAAAGCAACGAAAAAATAATTCTATAGCACATCGCTTTTTCTACGACATCGCCCGAATAAAAGGGGGAAAATAAGTATATTTGCAGACAAATCGATGTAATACGATGTAAAGAGGCTTATTTTGGGGGCTTTCTATTCGAATCAGAGTGAGAAGCGTACGTTTTCGACATCGTAGTCATCTATTATTCAATATTTTATGTTGGGTTTAAAAGATAATATATTTGTTTGAATGCGTTATGCTAAAATAATGTTTTGTCTAAATATTTCTGTCACGAAACGTTTTTTCTAATTTTATTTTGTATATTATTTATAATTGTAACAAAAAAAAACAAAAATAATTTTATTAAATTAGATTTCATATTTGTTACTAAATCAATTATGAGGCTATCACGATATCTCTTTCTTACGCATGTGGCGTTATGGCTGGTTGCGATCGGTGACGTCATAATTCTGTAAAGCAATTCTTTTTATTATTAAAATTTTATAACTACCTCTTCCTTCAAAATTTAAAATCTTTATAATTTACTAGTTTTGCCCGCGGTTTCGTCCGCATGAAAATCAGTGTGTCAGAAACTTTTTCGTAAATCCCGACCCACGAGAATTTTTACAACCACACGACCTCTTCAATAGTAATCGTTATATTTCAGTCAATTTACATAAAACCGTAATGTGCTATAAACCTTAACCTTCTTTAAGAATTGCACTATCTTTTAGTAAAAAACCGTACAAAAATCCGTTCTGTAGATTCTAAGAAAATCGATTACATACAGACAGACAACTTTTGGGGAGTTTGTTTTATAATATCTATGAATTTGTGGACGTTCAGTGGTTGAAATTCGAGTGCAATTACATTTTTATATTTGAACGTTGTTATGGTTCTTCCGCACTCCTTCTCTATATGAACTTTAATTATGCCAAATCTCACGCTGCGACAATCACGCGGCTGCAGTGCAACTAATTTAAAGGCGTCCTATAGAAGCGGCAATGTGCTATTTTAATTATTCATTTTATGTAGAGAAACATTGGTCTTTTGAAAATCAAAAAATGTTATGGTAACTCTGGACGTTCATGCACGGGGAACCCTATATAAATTTATAGTTAAAATGTCCATAGTTGTATAAGTAATTTTAATTGTTGTTTAGAAATAATAATAATTATTATTATGAATAGGGTACCGGACTCATTTTTGTTCTTTACTATTAACAAATATTTACATAATATGAATTATAACACAAAAGGAATTATTGAAATCCGATAAAAAATCAACAAGTTATAAGTCGTTGAATTTCGGTGGAAGGGGTAATTAACAAGAAACAGAAAAGAGACGAAATACCCACATGTGACGTCATCGGGAATTACGACGCGTGCAAAAGAAAGAGATGAAGCGATATTCACACATCGCGCCCACTTCTGCACGTCACAATATTTTAAATATGAATTACTCGCTCATTTTAACCAATATTTATGCAGTTTTCGCAGGAGTGCTTCTTTTTCGTATTGTTAACCATTACATATAGAATAATGTACAAAATCAAGCATAGGCCGGTCCCCTATTGTTTTGATGTATCATAAGTGCAACTTTGTTCGCCTACGTGATAAAGAAAGTATTTTATTTTATTTATTTACTAACCGCTCAGTCGTCCCTAAGAGGGTTGGACGGTAGTAATAATACGATTAAAATAAAAACACTCAGCACGCATTTATCACCGAAGGGGTATGCAGAAGCGCAATCAGGGCACACACTTTTCGCCAAGTGCGTTCCGTCCCATGATGTGATAGAGGGTGAGCCTATCGCCATATCGGGCACAAATTTCAGACTCCAGGCTGATTCTGAGCAAAAAAACCTAAATATCGCTTTACGTTCCACCCGGGATTCGAACCCCGGACCTCAGAGCGCTGCCGTACCACGCATGCAGTACAACTACGCCACCGAGGCAGTCCGAGAATAAGGCACTTTCTCTGCAAAATAAGAACTCTGGATGTATTTAAAATGATTGCATGTTTAAGGTAATAAACAAATAGCGCACTGTCATCTACCCATTCCCTTTTGAGATCTAACAATCACGAAGTCTTAAATCGTGTAGTAAGTAGAATTATAAAATGTAAAACTTCTGGAAGTAAAAGATTATTCGAACGAACCTTTAAAATAAATTAGAAATAATTTTTAAACCAGATATTACTTAATGTTGTGTCACGGGATGCGAGTTAGTGAGCAGTTACTAGCATCGAGTAGGTGAGTTATTTAAATATATTGATAGTTACTTCCCAAAGTGACTGCACTTGCAGGTTCGTATTGTATTGTACTTTTCAATAAAATGTTCGTAGGTGAGTTATTTAAATATTTTGATAGTTACAAGGTGACTGCACTTGCAAGTTCGTACTGTACTTTTCTATAAAATGTTCGGATAGCGACCACCGTACACAAGATGCTAAAAACTCGTCATTATTGTCCCCGTACATAATTGTGTCGACTGTCGAGGGGTAATCATCTCTCGTCAGTCGACATTCTATTGGACCCCACTCCACTTACTATCAGGTGCAGTTGGGACATTTTGCAGTGCCCGTATGTTATAAAAAATCTATAATTTTGTTATTCACACTCCGTTTCTATATAAAATGGTTACTACTGTACAATTCTTGATAGTTTTTATAATAACTATACATATTTTATACACGCTATTTCAAAATAAATAAAAGTCATCGTAGTAATAGGCTCAATGCAACTTAAGATAGCAACTTCTACTTTAGTCAATATATCTATTAGATAGATATATGGATTCAAGTAAGTAGAAGTTATTTTATAAGTTTGCATACTCTGATATCTATTTATATCCATATATGTAAATAACTATACCATGTTGAGACACGTGAGGAATATTTAATGGAACGTAAAACAGTTTAAATATTTGTGTCTATTTGTTTGTTCGTTCATAATGGGTGCTCGTAAACGTCGATTATTAGATTCAAAATGTAATTAAAATATGAAACTTTATTTGAGTAGCATTAAGAGTTAATTTTATCTAACCCGACTGATCAAATCAAAAGATATTCAATTATAATTAAATTTAGTTAGAAATCTCACAGAACCAACTTGCACACGAACTCGCCCGGTGAGACTTAGTCATAATTAATAGGGGTGAAGTCGGAATAGCCGAAAAACGGCATAAAACTTGCGTCATTACTTTGATGACGTCATTTATTTTAACTTGGAAATGAGAAGTATCGCCGTTTAAAAAAACCCGCGAAGAAATATTTCATTCAGATATGAATTTCGATGGAAATATTGTTTTTCAGGGTCTTGGATATTATGAAAATAAAAATTATCTGTATAAAAAATTAATAAAATTAATACAGCACGGAGCTCCTCTACTACTGAGAAAACCTTAGTCCATCACACTGGCTTAATGCGGGCCAACTTCACATAACTTCGAAATTCATTTTTGGAATATGAGAATTTAGTCATACGAGATCTGAGGTCAAAGGTCACAGTTCCTAATATACGAGTACATGTCACAGTATCTGAGGTTAAATAACGGATATCTGAATTGACAGATATTAATACTGTACATTCATACAATATTTATAAGAGATAATAAATTTAAGACTAATTGCTATTTGTAGCTTAAAAAAATACAGAAAATTCGTCCTAATCCGTAAGTAATTCAGTATAGCACCTTTTTCCCACGCCGCTTATATCTTTGTCTTATTGAAACTAAAGAGCTCCCTGGGGCACGGCAAGGATGAAAAATTGCGCCTTCTCACCCGTTAGATGCGTTATCCTATAATGAGGAGATGGTGCCCGGGAGGGAAGGCAACGTGTGGAAATATGATATTGGAATATCCATCCCAAAATAGAGTGGTGGTAGAGTTTTTTTTGAACAGATGATTACACATTTTTTTTTATATATTTAACAAGATCTAAAGTCAAATTGGGTAAAGGAGGGGACGAGGTTCCACTATTTAATACGTAATTCGCCAGGAGAGCTACCGCTGTACACACACGTGGTGTAAAACTTGCTATTATGTCTCATGTAAGTGTGCCACTATTATATAATCCACTCCACGTCTTGAAACATCGCTTCTTTGGGTTATCGGAATAGCCACCCGATTTCTAAAGACTTAAATATTTTCAGTAAAGAATTCACTATCTTTGTAATTTATGTTGGTGAGGTAGGATATTTCATATTTTGTTCATAGAGTATAAAATATACCGGATATATTTTGATGTCGTCTACACGGTGAATTCTTAGTAGATTTCCAGTACTAGGGCAGCGTGGTGAACTGAAGCCTAAACCTTCTTAGTAGTAGAGGCTTATGTCCAACACAGGGACAGTATAAATATGATATAGGGTTAGTATTCATTCATACTTTAGACATCTATGATTTGACCTCAGACTTATGATCTTTAACCTGTAGTCTCCAATTTCAAAATTATAATTGGAATCGGATATCAGGTATGCGATGTCTCACCTCACATTCTACATTTATAATCTGACTTCTGTCATTTAACCTTTGAATTTATATTTCAGAAATTTTATATTGAGCATCGGGCAGACATGCGATGTCATTTACTTTCATAAAAACTCATAATAAATGAATAGAAATGGAATTAAAAGGGAGATCTACTTAATCATTGGCAAACATTTGCTCGGTTAGACAAAGTACTGAGTTAACTAGTCAATCGTTGTTAGATTTTTATACGCACGGCAAAATGACCCTACAGTACCTGATAAGTGTTGTAGGATCTAGATAGTGTAGACTGACGAGAGGTTAGTATCCTCGCCAGTCGATACAATGCCGTATTGTTCCAAACCTGGTATACAGGGTCATTTTGACACAGCGTTACTAAATGAAACCACCTACTTATCTACTTGGAAATAACAGATAACAATAAGTTACTTGAGCCGTAGATGTAAAACGAAAAAAGTATAGGTTTTAAACAAAATAAATATTAATAAAAGTAATTTTAATTTTACACGTGTTAGGGCCACTTCTAATACTTTAGGAGAATTTGTTGCAGCGACATTATACTTTCAGTCAGAAATACACTCACACACACGCCATATTTCTATTAAGCAACAAAAAGATAAAAAGATCAGAAAACTAAAACCAGGATTTGTGTTGAAAAAATTCGTTATTAATGGATGATATTTGGCACAATGTCAGCAAAGGTGAAGACGAGTATGTGGTTTCATTTAGTAACGCAATGTCAAAATGACCCTGTATACCTGCTGATCCCGGAACACGACACACTTACGTCAAATGACGTGATTGCCGTACATTATAGCCCTGCCACGTTCCAAAGTCCACATGGATGTGGTATTTTCCAGTAGTTACTATATTTGCCTGAAGTGTCACGGTTTTGTTTTGAGTGTCAAATGTTTTCGCTTTCGGTCCAGTGGAGTGCCATTTACTCGAAAGTTTGAGAGTGTTCAGTATGGAAGCGTGTTTTATCGTATTTCACAGTTCTACTACTATTCAGAAATTGTTTATCTGTGTGAGTCTTTTAAGGGATATCATAATATCGATACGTAAAAAGCTATTTGTTTTAAGGGACATTTAGGGAGATATCAATTTATATACATATTCTGAATCTAAGATTTTTTGGCTTTGGATGAAATCGGGTTTCGTTTAGATTAAAATATCCCTATAACGTTGATGACAATTTTATGAGTTAATTATAAAGTCAATGTACTAACCGACATAACACTTTTTTTACAAAAATGAAGACGTAGGCTATGGTTCCTTTTCTATGTTTAAGAATGATATGCCGTGTATCCTTGGAGGTCCTTAAATAAATAAAAATAAAATAAAATAAAAGATTTTTAACTTTGCAGCATTTTTTTTTTCTAGATCATATGTTAAATAAAGCTGCCATACTGTCCTACTATACCATCGGTCAGGAATAAATGTGTCTATGTTAGTTCCATGAGGGGTAAATAAAATGTGGACTCGCCAGTGAGACGCTTGTTCCGCTCGATTACACCGATCCGCTCCGAGCTTAGGTATTAATTCCGAACGTCTTGTGTTTTGTTAGGTAGTTGAGTGTTTAAGTAGTGCCATTTTAGTTTACTTCGTCAGTTCGTTTTAACGGTGAAGGAATATGTGAGAAATACTATATTATATCTATGATTTATGTAACATCCGCCCGGATTGCGACCATCGTACACAATGTGTTAAAATCCGTCATAGTACTAGCTCGCATAACTGCGTCGCGTTCAGTTTAGTCTGTATATATATCCTGTTCCAACGGGTCGGCATAATTGTGTTGACTGCCGAGTGTTAATCATCTCTCGTTATTTGACATTATATTGGACCTCCCTCCACTTACCATCAGGTATGGTGGGGTTACTTTACCGTACGCGTATAAAAAAAGAGTTTTATGTAAAGTCTGCTTGCATATGCTAGCGTGATTAAGGCCTAAAGCTGTCAGTAGTACTGTAAGCTATTATTTGGTACATACCACACCTACAATATGTGGTATGACGTACCTTTGGCTACCTTTAAAAAGAGCAAAAACTGATAGTTTATATTTATTTTTGTAAACTTCAGCTTCACTTTTTAAAAACGTATCTTTTCCCTAAACAGATTGATAACGAGCTTCTTACCCGTACATCCAAATTAGAATTAAAGTTTAGAAACAAATTCTTGTTTACTGTGAAAAATGCACACTATACGTTACCACAAGCAGTTAGTTGGATTACGTAACCGAGTTCTGTTCAAGAGCACGAGACATTTGTCCGCTAGAGTCTCTAATGCGGTGGCGTGCGCTTTGTGGAGCAGGAAGCATAGCTAACTACCCAACCATAAGTACTTATCCTCAAATTGGATGAAGATAAAATATATGAATTACAAACAACGCTCCTTTCGAAGGGGTAGGCAGAGGAGCACCCACTTTTAGCCCAAAATTTCATTTTGTTTTATACGACGTTGGTTTACAGCAGTATTAATTTCAGTTAAAATAAGTTTGAAAAGACGGAATTAGCCTATGACATGAATTGGCACAAGCATTTTTTTTTTGCGTACTGAATGACGAAACGAGCTTGCCGATCACCTGATGGTAATCGATACGACCGCCCATAAACAGTAGAAACACCATCCAACACTTTGAAATACAAAGTATTGTTTAATATACTTACCACTGCACTGAGTACTCGCCATCCTGAGACATGAGACGTTAAGTCTCATTACGTCCAGTAGTTACACTAGCTACAATGTCCTTCAAACCGGAACACAACGATGGCTACACACTGCTGCTTGGCGGCAGAAATAAACATAGCGGTGGTACCTACCCAGGCGGACTCTCACATATGAGAGACCTACCACCAGTATAATCTTATATCTTTATTTCAACCTACCCTCTGTTTACTTATCAGCATTTTGCTGACTACTCTAAAATTCATTTATATACATCGAAGTTTGAAAGACTAACTGATTTAAACGACATTTTTCCGATTCATTTTAACTAGGTTAAAAAATACAAAAACGAGCTGATTTTAAATATGTATGAAATTTAGTTTCGCAATAAAATGTCGCTTAAGGTAATTAGCCTTTTACCCGCCGATATATATCCAAAACGATTAAATTATATTTGCACAGTGTAAATATTGTTAAAGAATTGAAGCTATTACCAGTGTAAATTGAACTTTGCCGTTTTGTCATAGAATGTGTTGTATATGTATAAAGAATTCTTATTCTATGTATATTATTATTTTTAGATGGCGTCGGTGGCATAAAGGGACTGCATGCACGGTACGACAGGAGGTCCTGAGTTCAAATCCCGGGCCGGGCAAAGTGTTTTGTGTTTTTCTGCTCAGTATCAGTCCGGAGTCTGAAATTTGTACCCGATATGGCGATAGGCTCGCTACCTATCACATCATGGGACGGAACATGCTTGGCGAAAAGTGAGTGCATATCCTTACGGGGATAAATGCGTGATGTGTGTGTCTAGAATTCTCATATTGTCATGATGCAGCGAGTTTTGTTTTTAGTTGGTTATTCAATGTCTTTGGTAGTAGAGCGTGATTTTTACTAATATACGTTTTTTTTATTGCTTTGAATGACGAGACGAGCTTGTCATTCGCCTGATGGTCAGCAATACGACTGCTAATAAACAGCAGAAACACCATCCTTGAATTACAAAGTATTGTTTGGTATTCCACTGCACTGAGCACTCGCCATCCTGAGACATGAGATGTTAAGTCTCATTATATCCAATAGTTACACTGGCTACAATGTCCTTCACACCGGAACACGACAGTGATTACACACAGCTGCATGGCGGCAGAAATAGACCTTGCGGTGGTACCTAACCAGGCGTACTCTCACATACGAGAGACCTATCACAGTGAAAATACATTTTCTTTTTTACATTATCCCTTCTAATATTGCACTCTAAATTCTATGTAGAAACCAATGCAGACCTTCATAAGCTAAATCTAAAAGAAACATAAATTACATTCATTAAATCCGAATGAAACTAGAAAATATAGCTCAAAAACCAAAACGGGCTTTTCCACAATACCGCCACAAAGAGTGTGGCGTAAATCATATCGCATAATATGCGGTACGATTCTTCGGAACGCAATTTCATGGCTGGTATAAAATGATATAGGCTATTGTTGCACTGTACTGAGTCGTACAAGCTGGGTATTGTGTTTTGGAAAGGTGTTTTGGAGTTGACCGTTTTTCGTGTTCTGTGTAATTATGGGAATGTGTGTAGAACTATTGTATTACTGCTATTGTCATCTGAAAGTGCCTGCGCAATATACCTTTGTATGAACTTAGTATTATAAAAAACTGAAAACAAATGAAATAAAACTAGATTTAAATCTAGCATTAAGTTATAACAGAGATAAATAAAACTATAATAAAAAACTGAATATAAATTAAATAAAAAACACTCAACAACACTATCACATTTTTAATAAATAAAAATGTTATATGTAATGTATCTAAGTATCATCATCATCATCAGCCACATTAAGTCCACTGCTGAAAATGGGCCTACCCTAAAAATTTCCAGACGAACTTGTCGAAAGCGGCCTGCTACCAACGTGTTACTGCGACCATTATTTTTTTCCTCATTTTTTTACCTTTATTTAAGTATCAGATTTTATCTGTTACATGTGCATTCTTGCCAAATTTCATGACTCTAGGTCAACAGGAAGCTATAGGTTTTGATTCCTTTGCGAAATCACAAAATATAAGATATAAACCGTGATTTTGATGGCGTTATCTTAAGTTTGGTTTTCTCACAGCTAAAAGAGATTATAGACTCGATTATTTATTATTAATTTTAACTTTATACCTCAACGAGTACTTAAGAAAAAGGGTCTTGACAGACGGACATCAAAATGATTCTTTAAGGGCTCATTTAAAGCATTGATTCCCAAAGTAGTTCAGGTGGACCCTCAGGGATCCACGGGAGTCTTGACGGGGGTCTACGTTGGCGTGAAAAATAGGGGTTCACAATTCGTAAGCGTGGGTCCACGAAAATTTATCTGGTTTGATAGTAAAGTACTAAAATATTGACTTGACTTCACCTCAATGCAGATAATATTCATGGTCACGATGATTAGGCACGGTGATCCCAACATAACTGTCCAGACGCTCCCCCCCACCCCGAAGGCTGAAAGGTACTGGTGATACACTTTCTCCGCGAAGCCAAAAAAGGTCCACCAGGAACAGCAAAAAGTAAATGGTCAAAGAGAAAAATATCGAAACACCCCCTGCAATGTCTGGTAGGTACTGATAATGCACTTTTTCCGCGAAACTACAAAGGGTCTATAAGGACCAACAAATTATTGCAAATGGTCAAAGAGAAAAATGTCCAGACACTCCCCGCAAACTCTGGAAGGTACTGGTCATAAACTTTCTCCGTGAAACCAAACAAGGTTCACCAGGAACAGCAAAATTTTGTGAGTGGTCAAAGAAAAATAAATTTAGAAACCGCCGCTTTAGAGGTACGATACTTTTAAAACCCATAACTTATAATGTACCCTATAATAGGAACCTATCCCCTCAATAATTCAACAGACCGCTCACCCTAAAAGTACCCCAATGCGATTGCATTCCCGACTGCAATCTTTCAAACAACATATTATAAATCAAAGCCGGAAACATTCCCGGAATCCATTTAATATTTACCGGGAATATCGGCGCCGTGGTATTCAATTTAGGATAAAAAATTGTAAGGAATGGAATTTTTGATATTTCGTTCTTGTTATTTTATGGGAAGGAAGAAGTAAATTAATAAATAGCTACACCTTATATCTCTCAGTAACTAATATAATTGCGTAAGTTTTTAGTATAAATGTTATTTATTTTTTATCTTGAGTTATTCGGGGAGCTTACGGCGTATTTTACAAAATACCTTAGTAATTAAATGATTACAAGCTTCTACACGTAGAAAAGAAATTAAAATACCTAAAACTGGTGGTAGGTCTCTTATATCTGAGAGTGCGCCTGGATAGGTAACACTGCATTGTCTATTTCTGCCGCCAAGCAGCAGTGTATAGTCACTGCTGTGGTCCGGTTTGGAGAACATTGTAGCCAGTGTAATTACTAGATATAATGAGACTTAACATGTCATGTCTCAGAATGGCGAGCGCAATTGAATACTAAATAATACTTTGTAATTCTAGGTGTTGGATGGTTTTGTCAAACATTCAGTTATTCAGATCCATAGGGAACACCTTAAACTTATAATGCCTCTTTTTTTGAGAAGTTAAAAAATCAGCGGAACTATACTACTGCCGTGATAAGCTAAAAAGCGGTATCTCCAAAAAAAAAATTTATTTTTATGAAGTCAGATAGCTTAAAAAAATACCCATACAATGAACTCATCTAAATAACGGTATCTTGTTTAGAACTTGTTCAAAAAGAACCTTATAAAAGTTTCTATATCTCATTTTTACATATAAAACTATATTTACAAAACTGCGATTAGGTATCTCGAAATATGGTTTCCCTGACATAAAGCTTTTACGCTTAGCACGGCCGCATATTTGTTACAGTGTAATTTTATTATTATTTTTTTATTCTCGCACGGCAGTGTCCCCGCTACATCTGGTGGTAAGTGAAGTAGGGTGCAATAGAATGTCGACTGACCAACTTTATTATTTATAAATATTATAAAACAAAAGTCCCCCCTTTCTGTCTGTATGTGATCGATTTTCTCAAAATCTACTGAACGGATTTTTATGAAATTTGGTAAAAAGATAGTTTAAGACATAGGAATAGTTATAGGTTACTTTCTATCCGGAGATAATATATAGCGAGATTTTTATCATGGAAAACTACGTCACGCGGGTGACGTAGTTTTAGTTTAAAGACGTGAGAAAAACTATTATCTTATAACTGACTGACTTTATTGAAATTAAATGATTTATTTGAATCTGTAAAATGTTATACATTATTATTTTCCGTCAATATTAACTCTACCACCAGTTCGGAAAGCAGTTCTCACCAGAGAAGAACGGACAAGAAACTCTGGTGTTGCTCTTTTCAAAATCAGTTCAAGGCAAAGACAGTACATGATAAAAAAATACAATTGATTTTTTTATTGTTGTTTAGAGCAGTTCATTTATATGGTCGTAAAATAAGGAATAAATTAATTTATATTTTCATATGACTGCACAACCCTCTCTATTATATTATTTTTTCATGTACAATATCTATACTGCCGGGTACTGTTATACACATACAAACGGAACATGTTCCAAACAGGTACGTATAACGTTAATTATAACTTCAAAGGCGGATCTTTGATTTCGGCGTTCAAAGAGCGGCCCGTACGTATGTAATATCTTTTAATATTTGATAGTAAAACGTATTTGGGTTATGGCCGACATAAGATTATGGTTGACAGATGTGGATTTTATTACGAACT
>NW_023592463.1:0-2528 GCF_014839805.1 Manduca sexta | reverse complement strand
CAGACTTGTTATCACAGCAATGCTCAGCCCTTAGATGAATAACGTCTTTGAGTAATGAGGATAGACTTTGAAGAACAAAAATATTTCTAATAAAATAACAATTAACAGTTAACACCGCTATGCCTAGAACAAAACAAAAGTAGCAATATAGCCATAAGCCATGTATTTTGCTCGCTCTTTATAGAATATACGCCTATACGAATGAATGAAATTGTAAGCAGCGTAAATTTTTGCGATTTAAAACGCGAGAAATTAATAATTATACACACATTTTGTACTGAATTTTATTTTTATAAAATACCGAAAATACCGAAAATCCCGGTTTTGTAAAATCAATACCGGTATTTTGAAGTTCTTAATTTGGTCCGGTATTCCGGTATTTTCGAAATCCGGGATACCGGTATGCGACCCTGGTATTAACCTTTAACTGTGGACGCGCGGTCTCACAGGCCGCTCACAGTTTGAAAATTTCCACTTGCTCTCCGTGTATAAGGCGCTCAGTAGCTTCAGTTTTAGTCGCGTAACGTGTGTTAAAATGGGAGATAGTGTCGGCGACTATAAGGCCAGTTATTTGTCTTTAAACTTTAACCGCGGTCTGCGAGACCGCACGTCCATGTTTCCTATACAAATTTTTTCGCCGATTGTGTTTTTTTTGCGTTATTTTCATTAAAAATGTTAATAAATATTAATGAAAGTGCATCTATGTCAAAATAAACGCCAAGGTCACAGCTGCAACATATTTATGATCTACTTTTAGAGTCGCACCAGTCTGATAATGAGGAAACTATCGAGGATTGCTTTTACCAGAAACTTATTTTATCCGAAAACATATAAGTGACTATGAAGATAATACCAATGTCTCTAGCATAGACGATAATATTATAAGAAGTATCAGCCCCAAGCGAGGATCCGCGAAAATTTATCTGGTTTGCTAGTACAGTACTAAAATGTTGGCTTGACGTCACCTATCAATATAGGCAGATAATATTGATAGGGGTCGTGAAAGGCACAATGAGCCCAACATAGCCCCCCGCGATTCCTGGGTGGTAGTTGTAATGCACATTCTCTGCGAAAACTAAAAAAATAAAAAGGTCCACCGAAACCAACAAAATTTTGAAAGGGGTCTATGAGATATATAAATCTCGGAACCTCTGCTCTAGACGAACCCCCTAGTTAGGATACTGACTCGTCAAAGCGCAAAACATGTCGTCATTGTCCCCCAAAACTAAAGAGAAAGTCCACTTTTAATTGCATAAGTTCTAAACAGGTCATACAGTTACAGTGTTCCAAACCCTTGTGTAAAACTGCCAATAATTTGATACATATTGGATCATTGTGAAAAATTTTATGTTTGAATTTAAGAAAACGTTTATTTGAGTTTATGTTAGAATAAGCCTTAGATTTATAGAAAACACGGTAATTTTTTAAACAGATTAATTCATTTAAGTTTTCAGCCCTAAAACTGATCTCAAGTAAATTTATGCCAAATAGTGCCTTTTAACTGTTAATATGATTTGATTAGGTGAGAAAAATAAAGATTGATTAAAAGCTTCTAAATTATTTCATTTTAATATGCCTAGAAAATAATGAATATAATAGCGTAAAAATAAAATTTATATTTAAGTTTTATTTTAACTCAGAACATAGCGGTCCGAGACCGCGCGTCCGTGGTAGTGTGACAAAAAAATGACGTCCATAGTTAAGGGTTAAGTAATTGTTAGATTTGCGTTAAGCAACTGTGGATTTATGTAGCAAATATTTAAAGCAATAGGATATAGTGATCGGATCAGAAATGAGCTCGGTAGAACGAAAGTCACCGACATAGCCCATCGGATTAGCGAGTTGAAGTGGCAGAGGGCAGGGCACAGAGCTCACAGAACTGATGGCTGATGGGACAAGAAGATTATGAAGTAGAGGCCACGAACTGGCAAGCGCAGCGTCGGACGTCTACCCACGAGGTGAACAGAAGACCTCATAAAAGTCGTAGGGTGTCGCTGGATGCGGGCCGCTTACGGATCGATCTGGAAATCTTTGGGAGAGGCCCATGTTCAGCAGTGGACATCCTGTGGCTGATAATGAAGATGATCAGTAGTTCCATTATTGTATAAAAATTAAAATATAGACAGTTTGTTGAGTGGCTTTCGTATTATTATCGAGGAACAAATTGGCAGTCTGCGTGGCGCCTTCAAAAAAATATAAATGTAAGGTCAGTCACAGTTAGTCATTAGCTGCTTTAAGGATTTGTTTTTGTATATTTAATAATAAATAAAGTTAATGATTATTTAAAATAACTTCTATAGAATTTATGTTTAAAAAATATTTGTGTTTATTGCGCTGAAAAAGCCTCTGATTTTACGCAACGCACCTTATACTACTTATATACATACCATCTTTCGAATATGCTTAAATAATAAGTAGGTACAGTCAGCCACAAATCAAGTCTTCAAATCATCGATATAGGTTAAATTTAATTGCATTTTTGCTTGGTGTAAAATATAGTTCATCCTCTTTGTTTTGTAGTGCAAAAA
>NW_023592462.1:0-12242 GCF_014839805.1 Manduca sexta | reverse complement strand
TTAATTCGTTACATACATACTGTTACAATATTAGACAATCGTGCGTAGTAGTTTCTAAACCTTGTTACAGTTTTAACACTTTACAAATAAATTTGATTTCTAACATATCTGTTCAATGTGAACGATTTCAATAACAGTTTGTGAAAAATGTAAAATCTACACGATCTAATGTAATAATTAAATCCTATTTGATTCACACGTCAATTTTAATTGCTGTTATTACGACACTGTGCGATTCATTACAAAAGTATGCAATTAAAAGAATACCAATAGTAGCTGCACTATAAGATCCAAACGGTACTTCACCTAGATTATTCTAACATTTTTATTCGTGCATAGTGACTTTACTGCACCTGATGGTAAGTGAGGTGAGGTCCAATAGAATGTCAACTGACGAGAGATGATTACTCCTCGACAGTTGACACTATTGGCTGTTGGAATACACAAGCTGCTCCCGGAACGCGACACACTTACATACATGGGTCACTATGGCGGGTTTTAACACCTTGTGTACGGTGATCGCTATCCGACCCAATAAAATATCACCAGGTTTAGATTCTAGAATCTATAGTATTCTGTACATCATATCATACATAATATCATAAACACAACTAAACTTCAATTATAATTTAAATTATCTTTATCTTGCACTTGGTAATTCCTAAAAACCGCAAAATAATATGTTTACATTGCCTGCAAGTGTTATAGAAAAACATTGCACAGTGCTATTATATTTCTTTTATGCTCTTTTTTCGTCATATAAATAATATCTTTAGCTGGGCGCTCCGCTCGCGTGAAAAAGTATTTCGGGGATAAAATTAGTCTATAGCACTTAGGCGTACAGTGGTTACCTATTAGTGAAAGAAATTTCAAAATACCTACGTCCTACAACTACAAACAACTAAACGTTTCCTCTTTATAATATTAGTATAGATCGATTGCTTTTTATGTCTTTCTTCTTCTATCAGTAAAATAATATGTCTCAACACAGACAAAATAAAAACATCGCAGTCATCGATCATTCCATTCATATTATGAGCCCAACACAGTCTATCAGAATATAAACATTCATTATTACACGGCTATTTATTTTGTACTCTGATCTCTTTAAAAACAATTACCACATTTTTTTACGAGAAATGTAAAAACGATCAGTTTCCAAATGATTCATATCCGTAAAACTACATTTGCATAAACACTATTTAATATATTACGTACTACGCTACAGAGAGCTGAGTGCAAATAATTGTTTCCTTTATGAATCGAGGTTAAATCGACTCGTATTGTCACTATCTCAACACATAGAACGTCTGGGAAGGAATACGTTTATCGCATCTTGCCTAGTCATAAATTAAACGATTACATCTGCACTAAATTACTAATAGGCTTGAACACGCAATTTAGATTCGTGCAAGTCTTGCATTGCAGGCTGGAGCCGACCAATCGACTGTAACACCGATCTCTGGGTCAATGTCAGTAAACCAAAACAGATGAGGTCACAAAAATCAATTTGAATCAATTATGGGGAGTATGAATGCTTAGATTCTAACAATGTCCCCTATAATTATTGTTAAAATATATTATACACAAATCTATATACTATTATATAAAGCTGAAGAGTTTGTTTGTTTGAACGCGCTAATCTCAGGAACTACCGGTCCAAACTGAAAAATTCTTTTTGCGTTGGATAGCTCTTTGTTCGTGGAGTGCTATAGGCTATATATCATCACGCTATACCCAATAGGAGCGGAGCAGTAATGGCTAATCTCAGGAACTACCGGTTCGAACAGAAACATTCTTTTTGTATTGGATAGCTCTTTGTTCCTGGAGTGCTATAGGCTATATATCATCACGCTATGACCAATAGGAGCGGAGCAGTAATGAAAAATGTTGCAAAAACGGGGAAAATTTATAAGTTTTGAGAGCTTCCGTTGCGTGCGCTGCGTAAACGGTTAAAGTTATGCAATAATGTTGTATGACGTGATTGTTCCTCTTAAAAGTTCTACAAAAATATATTATAAAACAAAGTCCCCGCTGCATCTGTCTGCCTGAACGTGTAAAACTCAAAAACTACCCGACGTATTAAGATGAAATTTGGTATTGAGACCGTTTGAGGCCCTGGGAAGAACATAGGCTCCCGGGAAAATATATAGCGTGACTTTAATAACGGAAAACTTTCGCCCGAAAAACTTTATAACGCAAGCGGAGCCGCGGGCAAAAGCTAGTGTAAGTATATAAGTGGCATTGAAAGAAAAATAGAATTGAATTCATGATTTTATGAAGATTTCATTTTAAATTTATCATTTACTATAAATAACATGTAATATGCGGCAAAGTGGTTTGGTTAATAAAAATTTATGTCGTAAACATAATGTACACAAGGTTGCAAGTTGAGTAACAGAATTATAATTTATTCTACCGATTGGCCGTAATCCTATGTAACATTAGATAGTACACATTACACAATATTACCCATAGTATTTTTAACCTTGGGACTTTGGTAAAAACTCCAAATAACTGGAACCTATTTTGTTAGTAAATATTAAAAATCGTTAACTATAACACAACTACTGATTTAAATTTATGCAATAAAATATAAGCATATATTATCATACTGCTTGCGTTGGTGGCGTAGATGATAACATTACAACGGCAGTGCTGAAGGGTCATGATTGTTCCCGGGTTGGACAATTTGGGTTTTACACCCAGTGTCAGCCCAGTCTGGAATTTGTGCTCGATATGTCGATAGGGTCGCCCCTACCACAACAAGGAATGGAATACACCCGAGCGGTAAGTGGGTGTGCGAGTTGCACCTCTGCCTGCCGCTTTAGTGTTCAAAAGGCGTGAGTGTGTGGTATTAGCATACTTTCGTGTATAATACATTGATAAACATACTTAAACTATTTTTAGAAACACAGATGTTAAGTTTCCTCTGAATTAAGAATCAATAGCAATAAAAACCAGGGTTATAAATATTAGATTCTATGGGTATCGAAAAAAGTAGATAAAATTTACACCAGACACAGTCTTAATGATCTATTTCAATGATTTTTTAATAACTATTAGTAAAGGTTTTAATGTTAATTAATTGAAGCAGACACATTACATAAAAAGATGTGTTTTAGCCACTTAGAACAAAGTTAAATCACAAATTAAATAACTGGACGCCTTTATGTTACTTATAAACATAACCAACATTTTAAAATTCAACTTCTAAATATGCATCATTATGATTTTTTGGGGACAATGAAAATTTATGATCTCTGCAGCTTAAATTCAAGGACACTCACTGGCACTGTGCCAAGGAGCATGCCAACTGTAAAAATACTAATAAATGTAACAAAAGATAAAAATTACTATACTAATATATGCAAAATGAATTTACACCAATTTTAATTAAACAGATGTCTATTAACTTGTGCTAGTTGATTGACAAAAAATCATTGATATTATAAAAAAGCTGTTAGTCATTTTTGTTTATTAATGTTAGAACTAACAACTAGTACTCAGTTCTATTTTTATAACATTCAAGTGTTATCATAAAATTTTATTGCAGAAATATAATAAATTTGATTTTATTTATAATTTACCAAACTTGACACAAACACTAGGGGGGTGGAATGCTGTTCAACTCCATCAAATTATAAATAAAAAGTAATTATATAAACACTCCTTTTGCGTTCTGAAAAAAACCTAAAATTTCTAGTTAATGATTATTCATAATATAACATTATTCAGAACAAAATGATGAAACATAATGCATTTGTATTTCAAAACATATTTAACTATAGTTATTATTGTACACTCATAAATTAAATGAGTAAATAAAAAGTATATAATTGATATTGGAGAATAAAAATAATTTTAGTATGTGTCATCAGTTTCAAATGCAAAACTAAATTATTTTATAGTTATTCATGCTTTATCAGTTAGTTTGTATTATCTATCATAGAAATTTATATTAAGTTTCCTAGTTTGTTAGGTATGATAGATATTTGACATTGGTGACTTTTCTTGGACAATATTTCATGATTGTAATCACATTAATTAGCTAAGAATTACTTCAATATCAAAATATATACATTTTCTTGATTTATAAACAATGGAACTATGATCAGCTCATAAGATTTGATAACAACTAGTTTTGCTAAGTAATTGTGAATGAATGTATGCAACATTAATTATAACTTATGATATACTAATTATCTAGCATCTGAAACACTAAATATACTTGTTTTTCAGGACTGCGAAATGTCAGCATTCCACTGAGAACAAATATGCACATGCTAACATCAAATGTTAAAATGTAAACAGTCTCACCTGGTCTGTGCAGTCATAAACAATGATGATGCCATGTGCCCCTCTGTAGTATGATGAAGTGATTGTTCTAAACCGCTCCTGGCCAGCTGTGTCCCATATTTGTAACTTTATTGTTTTCTCTTCTAATTCTATAGTCCTTATTTTAAAGTCTACGCCTATAGTGCTGATGTAGCTCTCTGTGTAAGTGTCATCGGCAAATCTTAGCAACAGACATGATTTGCCCACTCCGGAGTCCCCAATCAGGAGTAGTTTGAACAAATAGTCGCTGAAATGAACAAAGAACTTATTTATGTAAATACTTTGTACGAGAGAGTAATATTAAGTCTGTTATCGTACGACTCACGCATCCAGGGAGGCGTATCATGACTTCATCAAACAAAGGAGCAGTTTACACAAGATTTTTCCCAAAAAAATCGTGCGCAGTTATCGGCAACTAGGAAGTATGTCGATACGATCGTAAGACCAAATGCGCCATTCACAATCCAAGTGATTACGTTTTCACAAATACTTCTATTGTACCTACCACGAACACACAATGACTCACCTACACTTATTCAATTTTAATTAATTAATAACTTAAGGTACTTTACGTAGACAAAATATGTTTGGTTTCACAAGAAAATTCTCAATAAAAGACAATGAACATGCAAAAAAAGTAGATTTTTGCCCATCCTTCTTTCAATATCGCCATATTACAGAAGTGATACTCACTATTCTGCATTCATGTTTGTACTATAAACTTATTTTTTCCAAGACAATGATTTCGTTGAGGGTGTTGAAAATGTTTAACTTCTTTGTTTCTAGCACTAAATAGCGAAAAATTAATATTTCTACGTAGAACAATGGCCGCCGTACGAAACACCCACTGACGTAAGTCAGAAATTAAACAGGAGTGCCACTTGGCAAAAATTATCTACGTTCGGAAACAGATGTCATGTAATAATCGACTATTTAAAAAAAAATCGATTACATTATTATCTTTTTCTTAGCAATATTTATCGTGAATTTTGCAAAGTAGATGTGAGAGTTTTTAAATAATGTGTCATTCGTTTTTTACCTTATGTTTTGTTGACTAGTTAATTCTAAGGTTTAATTTTAATGTCTGGCTAAATGCGCACCGTAACGGAAAAAAACATTCAAACATGCATATTGCGCGCCTTTTTAAAAACTAAAAACAATATAAAGTGTATTAAATAAAGCTCAGAACAATAACAAGCATTGTTTATTGTTCTGAAATATAAAGACTGGCAAGTTTTATCATCCATGTATTGCACAAAAACTTTCTGATGCTTTTTAATAATAGCGGCAATATTGCAGTATTTCTATACACATGTGCCTAGTCGCAACTCCTGCATGCTGCAAAATTTGCAGAAGTCGTTTAATTTGGTGTGATTGTTTATACGGAAAAAATTGCTAGCGGGAGTTAACTTCTGCAAGTTTCTTGCTAATCTCAACCTAGCTTTAGTTTTGCTACTTTTATTATCAAAGCCAGGACAGTTAACAAAGTAATACTGTCTTCCATGGGGATATTTCAGGATATATAAAAACCCAGTTTTAAAATAAAATTCTTCACGAAATTAGTTTCTTTTTATTCATGTATATACATTGGTAAAAACTAATCGAATTAGTAATTACATCAACTATGCTCTAACTTTAAAACTCACTAAACAATGTACACTTTATAAAATCATTTCTTGCAATATGCTAAGTGGTATTTTCCATATGTACAAACTTCTATCTTTGTATCCAGCGATAATCTGTAACAAATAATTAATATTAGGATGTGGCTGACAAATTCGTATATAGCGATTGTTAATGATAAAAAATAGGGGACATCCGTAAAATACGTAACACAAAATTCTCCTTTGTTTAGCGAATTTCTTTCCTCATATACTAACTATAACTAGATTTGTACATTTGTCGATGTGTGGTCGAGTCTTTTCTTTTACAGAATTTGCACAGCCTTTTTAATAGCCATTAATTATTATCAGTTTTCTTTAGCACTTGGGGTGATGTACAATAATAGATTTGCTAATCACTTCATTTCATTTCATTTAATTTAATTTAAGTTTATTTCCATTCCATTGCCATATGATTAGATTAAAAGTGAAAAAAGAAAAATATATTTCCAACTCCTCCCTATCCAATTGTTTGATTAATTTCGTTGCTGGTTATTACTAAGTAATGCTCCTTTAGCCAATCCTGGCTTACAAGAGTTGCAGTGATGGGTGTGATGTCGGGATAGCCTCGCTTAAACAAGTAACACGCCTCTTTATTTACTTTCAAAATAAAATACCTTGCTGCCTACAACAGCGAGTGAGAGCAGCATCAGACTAGGTCCGCGCAGTTGCGCCAGCGGCCGCGTCTCTCCCTCGCGGTAGACGTACACGCAGCCGTCGTAGCAGCCCGCGAACACCAGCCCGCCTGTCGCGCGCAGACACACCGCGCCCTTACCGCCCTCGTGCGAACCCACGTGACCACCCGTCTGCGGAACATAACATAATTACACCGTTGCAAAAAGAGAATATTATATGAGTATATTTTTATTTTTTGTTTAAAAATATGGTTCAGACTTCAAAAATATTATATAGTAATAATTTATTTTTACACCCAAGAAAAGTGAAACCTAATGTTACTAACACAATGCGCATCTTGGCAGACTTGTTATTTAAACTTGTTTAAACATCATCAACTAGGTCCATCAATACTGTCCATTAATCAACATAATCATGTTAGTTACAATGTTGTCTTTATACCTTAAAACTACAGCTGCCACAACTTTCTATGTTTTATTTCTATATTTATTGACAGAGTATGTTATTACTCACTGCATAATCAAAGACATGTATCTGATGGCTACTGGTCCCACAGTACACTTTGCCGTCTTCAAATAACAAGGTGTATACAGTCATTTTCGGTCCAGAGAGGGTCCTCAGCAACAGTCCAGTCTGGGCGTCTTTCACGGTGACATTTTCCGAACGCGCCGCCACTAGGAGCACTTTCCGTGGTCCTTCTTTCATAGCGCGAAGAGCTAAGATCGATTGCTCGGAAAATTTCACCGTACTCACTGGGATAAGCATGTTGTTCTGAAACATTGAATAATATTAATATGTAATAGTAATGTACTTTGTTAACGGACGAAAAGAATTGATGACCCAATTCGCTACTTGAGTACTTCTATAAACTAGTCTGCTGCTTGGTATTAGCGCTGCGGACGCGCGGCAATGTTAATTTATACAAAACCTTTTTCAGATGAAATAAAAGTTTGAATTGTGTATAGTTGATTATAGAATTACGTCACTGCACGTCATTTGTTATGTTCATTTAAAAACAAAATATGCAAATCTTCACTATTGACCCCTATAGAACAAGCCAATCCTAGTGAGGAAGTTCTAAAATAATTTCATTGTGTAAAAATTTCCTTTTGCCAAACAAATTTATTATTTTTCTTTTCAATTAATTTTATAACTCAACTCACCTTGCATTCAAACTGCAGCACGAAGCCAGTCCTCGTACCGACGAACACTGTGTCCCACGCGCGATCCATCGTTTGTATTGGACTAAGAACATTGCACTCTGGCCCTTTCTCTACACCCGTCTGAAAAATTTATTAAAACAATATGTTACTGGCAAAATATATAACAATAAGATTATATATTCAGTTATATGATTCTTATATTTGTTGGTGATCACTATGTTGTTTATAACTTTATTTTGGTTTTAACATAAAAATCTAAATGTACATTAAAATGTCCTAAATTTTATACCAGTTTGAGTTGTGTATATATAGTTGAAACACACTATGCCACTAGAAAAGGTGTTTTTACCGTTTCAAATAATATAGCTTAAAGAAATTAGTCGAAAATATAGCCCATGTAAACCTTCATTGGATAAGAATATTGTTTCATTATGGTATTTTGGCAATGTAAACAAATAAAAGATAATTTTATAGTTATACCTAGTTGGTCTTATGCATGTTACAGACTATTCCACTAAGTTTGAAAACACTATGTTTTAGAAAAAAAAAATATCTAAAAAGTAGATGTCGGTAAAAATTAAGTCATTTTGGATGAGCAAAACACTTACATCTAAATCATAATATCGTATTCTGGAGTCCAACGAGCCCGTGTACACAGTGGTGCCGTACTTCTCTTTCACAATGGTCAGGCAGGTGACGGCCAAGTTCGACCCGCGCAGTGTGTTGATGAGCTGACCATCACCGCTGAAATGGTACACATTGCCGTCCAAACACGCTGCGATGAAGTTGTTCTCTATACACTGTAAACAATAAATAAAAATGAATGGAATATCGTATATGTTTTACAGAAAACTTATCCTCTAAAGCGATCAGGTTTCTGTCAGCTCAATGGGACATAAAATTTGTTACAAGCAATAAAGCAGGGTGACAATAATTCCGGAAAGCCGACTAGGCAGAGCCAATACCATCAGCATTATCATATGCCACATGAAGTCCACTGCTGAAAATAGGCCTCACCTAAAGATTTCCAGACTAACCTGGCTTGCTTCCAGCGTTCCTGAGATTTTTATCAAGTCGTCAAATTATGTTTATACCAATTATAATTCATAGAAACATAAAATATTGAAAAGCATTGTAACTTTGATATCAACACTTACTTCTATTGCTAAAACTGCGTCACCATTCCCTGTGACAGTGACAGAATCTCGCCTCAAATTTTCATCAGTGGAGTAATCATACATTTTACATTCAGCCTCACCCTGCGCCGATTCCAGTACGTAAACATCGTCTGATGACGATTGACTGTTACCCAAGATTATTTCTTCGTTTATTGTTATATGGCTTCTGTCAATGGGGTCTCTGTCTAATAAGTTATTATCTGAGTTTTCCTCTATGACTATATCTTCTGATACGTCGAGCATGTCAAATTGGAGGTCATTAACTACTGTTTCTTCAACTATTTCGGTTGGCTCTGGTATAGATGCTTGTAATATAGAGAGTTGTGGTTCTTCTGGTTTTTCTTTTTCTATTGGTTTGTCACCTTCGGTATCAGGGATTTGCTCTTTGCCTTCATCATTATTGCTTTCCTCTTTGTCTAAATATGGTGATACATTTATTCTACATAACACAACAGAGCAAGCTCGCAGGTTGTTAGAAGGAATATCCAGAGGTTTGGATTTCTTTTTTGCTGCAAGCTTTTTCTTAGTTGATTGGTTTCTCTGAGATTTCTTTTTTGTTGTTTTAACTGGTGTCGACTCTAATTCATCCAGAACTATAATATCTTCCAATGGCCGGTCATCAGTTATGATTTGTTCTAAAAGGGATATATTTGGTGTCTTAATTTTTTTATTGGAACGTCTCGATGTCATGGGACTTCCCGGATCCTTTCTTGTTCTAATAACTTTTGAGTCATACGGCGTGTTCTTTTTTCATATCGCCCAGCATTTTCTTCTTCTTCTTGAACTGTTTCAAGCGCTATTTGTTCCAATTCTTCCACTGGTATGCTAGTAAAATCATCAACAATAGCATCTCCAGTTAGAACATTTTCAAGACTATTATCATCGTCGTCTTTTGTTTCATCATATGGTGCTACATTTAATACAGTCATTCCTAAATCTTGCATTGTGTTTGAACATGAATCTTTAGATTCAAGAGAACTGTACAGTTGAAACTTTTCCTGTAACAAAACTTGGATTTCTAGATCAATTTCTTTCATTCTTTCAAATGCATCTTTAGATTTTATTTTTGATTTCTCAAATATTACAGGATCAGTTTGTATTGCTTTTACAACCAACTTCTTTTTTTCAGTCTGACAAAATCTGGATGTACTAATTTTGCTTTCAAATGTTTGAGTTTCTTTAGACTGTAATTTTTTGGCAGATTTACTTTCATCTTTCAAAATATTGCTTCCAGTTTGTGGTTTTGGTTTGTCTTTTTCAATACCTTTTACTGGACTGGGAACTAAAGCTGTATTTCTATGAGCTTGATGAAAGTTTATCTTTTTTGGTTTTGTGGTAAATATATCTATAGTCTGAAGCTTAGCTTTTGCTTCTTGTTGTGTGGAGATTTGCCCACTACTACTTGTATTTTCTTTGGGACTTATAGAAGAATGACCAGATGTACTGGTAGTGCGTTTTTTAGGTGTTTTAGTGTCTACTGATTTCTTTCGAGACTCTTTCCTTTTAACATATTTGTCTGAGTATCCTTTGTCTACTGATTTTGACCTTTTTATTGTCTTTTAGAGGCTCCTTACAGTTTGCATTTTGTTGCGAAAATAAACATAATACAGTTTTCGTGCTCCCTTCACATGATTCAGTGTTCTTAGGTGTTTGTTCATTTATGACTTTGTTGGAAATATTTTTATTATGATCTGATGGACTTGACTGACTTTTTTTACGTTTTTCTTTTCGATGAGAGGGTCGTTGGTCTATCGACCTTTTACGAGAGTTTGAAGACGACTTTATAATATTAGTAGAAGTTGATTTATCAGGTTCTTTTTTATCTAAACTTTTAGTCTTGGGTAGATTATCTGTTTTAATATCAATAGTTTCGATTAAATTGGGTACATCATTTGGTTTGGCAGAAATTGCAGTACTTTTGTTTTCCTGTTCCTCTTTTGTTATTGATGGTGGAGTTGTGTCATGATGCTCACCATGTAAACTAGCAAAACTTTCGTCTAATGTATCAAGTGTGCTAGTTGCATTAGCACTTTCATTTTCCGTATGTAATAATTTATTGTTGTAAACTGATGATTGTATGTTTGCAATCTCATCATGTTCAATAAAATTATGATCAACAGGTACATGGTACTGTTTATCAAGTTCAGCAAAAGGATCGTCATCTTCAGACAATTGCTCACAATGAACATCAAATAGGTCAGTTGGTTCTTGATTTAAATTATATGTACTGTGTTCATCAATAACCGGTTTAATATCAAGATTTCTTCCCGAGTTCCTGCTTTCAGAGCTTTTTTTTCTTTCTTGTTCATAATCAATTCTTTTTGCTGGTCTCCTTTCAAATAATGGTTTTATATCTTGTTGGTATGAGCTTGATAAATCATAGCTGCTATTTGTTTCAGTATTGGAAGCATTTTCGGAAAATTCATTTGGAATATAGTCTTTAATGTCACAATAAATATCTTGAGGATAATCTTCATAATTATAAGATTCAGGATATGCATAGTCAGTGTGCTCATTTGAAAGATTATGTAAATCTGGCCTTTCAATTTCAGTTACAGTTTGTGTTTGATCAACTTCATCAAGTTGCAAGACTTTAGTGAGCTCTGCCATTACAAGTGGTTTTATGTCTTCAAGTAAAATAGTATCTTGAGGGTCTAATATACATTGCATTTGTTTCATAAATGTATCCTCATAGATAGTATTATTGTCATTATTTATGAAGTCCTCACTAGAGCTGCACAATGATTTCTCTGCTATAGATCTCAGATGGCGATTAAGACTGTTCTGAGACTCTGTGATCAAACTACTAATGGCATACTCAAACTTTGTTGATGAGTTTGGATTGTCCATTAGTTTATGTATTTTATCCTTATCCATTTTGAAGAGTTGGTGTACAATTTTATTTTTCATTTTGTCGCAATTTGATTTTACTGTTGGTTTTGGTGGTAATATTTTTTTCTTAGGGATTTGGCCTGATTGACTTGGGGGATAGGTGTTACTTTCTGCTGTCAGATCAGAATGAGAATTAGTAACTGAGTTATCTTCTTGAGAGCTTTGTGATTCATTTCGTGCATTAACCTTTTTCTCACAATGTCAACAGTATCGTCCACCGACCGACCGAAAGAAGTGTTATTCGCACTTGTCATTGTATTAGGGTGCCACCATAGTAGTTCGGAAGCAGGCTGCCTATGTCCCGGGGTAGTCTAACAATGCCTTTTTATGTGTTTCTCCAGACTCCTGCAGCCTGAAGGTTTTCTGTGGACTTC
>NW_023592461.1:0-9811 GCF_014839805.1 Manduca sexta | reverse complement strand
AATCCTAAATTTCGCTTCTATTTAATATTACCAAGAATATCAATTATCAGTCATACCAAGACCAAGGAAGTTAATATATTCGGTTCTCAAGTATAAACCGGAAGCGGATCCGAGCCATTGTGACGACGCGGGAAGTAGCGAAGACTTCCGTTACGCAATAAATTGTGAAAATTTGGCAACAGCGCCTTCCATCGTGGGGTGCCGTATGAATAGATATCATGAATAAGATATAACTAGAATGGTGTTACATCGGCAAGTCTGTATTTATATATGTCACCTATGATTCGTTGTTGCTAATAATAAAATAACAAATTTTGTAATAAAATAAAAATGTATCATTTTATTTTTGATATCATAAGTAAAAACCATATTTTTTTATATAAATTATAATAATAATTAAATATAATAAATCATTGAGTCAGTTATGTACGTGATATTAGAGATAATCCTAAACTTATTTGGTCTTAGAAGATTAAAATAAAAGCCATTGTTTTATCGTAAAAAACGAGTTATTTCCTTTAAAACCGATTATTAGCTTATTTATTTGTTTCTTAACCAAAAATAACAGTAAATATTTGCTTAGATATCCGCTCATTAGCCGCGTCTAACCGCACCAAAGATTATAAACAGCGCATTAAAAAGTTTCCAATACACGCAAGTTTGCATTTGGAACGTGAAACTTGCCAGTATTATTTTTTTTTATCGGCCGACAAGGAAGCGAAAGCAAGGCTTAACGAGCGCTCCGGGGCATCGGCGCCAGCGTCGGCGGGAAAGTTCTTAACCTCATTAAACATCCAATAATTCACCGCTACATTTACATAAGGAAAAGATAAAGGCAAGACGCGGACGGCGCCGCCATTTTGGCATTTTTTAAATATAGAAGAGGGGTCTGGGGTTGGTATTCGTATCGACACGCGAATTTATTGCGCTCGTTCAGCGTACGTTTCATTGCGTAATTTTGAACGTTGGGGTATTTTTAAACCCCTCTGTTCGCGGGACTCGTTGATTCGCTAAGTTGCAGTGATTGCGATTTGGATATGTAACGTAATTATTGTAATGGTATTGCTTGTTGCCAATGGTGATTTATTAATATTGGTAGTAGTTTGACGTACGGCTTTGTGTTCAATTTTTATTATGCGTAGGTGATTTTTCATTTTTTAACGAGTTATAATATAAGATATATTGACGATGATATAATTTACTTAGTAAACACACACAGACATATAATATTTCTTAATTCCTAATATTGTAGATATTCTTGTGCACACATTAAAAATAAATTCTATAAACGACAACTAGCTCTATAAAAGGTTTATTTGTAATAAAAAGTATATCCATTCATATTTTATTACGTACAATATTGAAAGTGCTAGCGACAAACATTTTAGAACAAGCGAGCTTCAACTGTTTACTTAAAAAATACAAAATAAAAGTTGTATCTACAAAATATTTTTAACCTTCGCAATGGTAATGTTAAAGTCCTTGACAGTTCTATAACTGGTTGACAAACTCATAACAGTATAAAAAAGTATTTGAAAGTAAATAAACATTGAAAATATTTACCTATCGATGTCGAGTTATGAACGGGTGTGTTCGAAATACAATTTATTTACTCTTCGTTTAATCGATTTTAAACTTTATTATATTGTGTTAAGATGCAATGGTACGGCTCAAGGTTTGTAAGGCGTGTAGTTGGCGGGTGACAATTGAGTCTATAAATAATTTATGGATTAATAAAAGGTCTGGTCACGTGGTGTGTCCGCCATTTTACCCTACAACGATCCTCTGATGATAATTAGCGTGAATTTGAACACAGAATGTAACGGAGTCTGAAATGGTGTCTTGATTTAATAATTTACAAATGAATAAACAAGAATAGATCAGAACTTCATAGAATAATCTAAAAAGATTTTGTTTGTTTGTTTGAACGCGTTAATCTCAAGAACTACTGAACTGATTTTAATTTATTTCACTAATAGTAAGCTACATTACTTCTGCGTGCTATAGGCTACTTTTTATACCGGGAATATATCGCAAATACTTTTTTACTCGGCCGGAGCCGTAGACAAATGTTATTGGTACATATACTAGTGGTATACATTTCCATAATGCTTTGTTATCTGATACCATTAGCAATGCCGTGTGTTTGTTAAAGGATTGTAACTGATTTATAATTATTCTAAGTTTTTATTTATTTGGTTAGAATAAATGGTTTTATTGATTGTTTAAAGTTCAGTTAAGAAAGGCATAGATAATATAAATATAAATATATAACCACGACTAATTGAATAGGTTTATATATTGTATTTGAGGTCATTGAAACGTGTTTATTTTATTTTAGTTAAAGAATTAGGATCTATCCGTACAACAGCAATGAATGTGTAGTTGTTTTCTTAACTATTTTCTTTCTATAAAACACTGTATGTTTTCTTAAAAAAACTAACGTAGACACATAAATATTAAAGCTAAGATGTTGAAAAATCACATGCACTTTATTCTTGTTTATAAAAATCAATGATATTCTTTACCATAATTTTTCTATCTTCAATATTTAGTGTTTTCTCTTCAGGATCCATGTTAACTTCTAACTAAAATAATTACAATGGACTCCAATCCATTCCTTATTCTAGAAGGTTGAGAACAAGGCCCAGTTGAGCAGTTTAGTTGGTGGACAACATCTTAATTTTGTCTTTACACGCCGTGGCTCGGAATTCATTTACACAGAGGACAGCTTTGATTTAATTGAACCTTTGAAATCCATACTAACAAAATAAGTAGCAAGCGTGGGCTTTAAGAAAACACATAGGTAATACTTTTTTTTATACTAGTGTTCATAATAAGTGAGATAGAATATTGATTCATGGAAGATGATTATTCTTTGCTACACACACACTGGCGCCTTTTATGCCAAAGGGATAGGCAGAGACGCAACTACTGCACCCACTCTTCGTCATGTGTATTCCGTTCCATGGCAGAATTATATCTTTCTAGTAATATTTGGTACAAATCAAATTGTTTAGGAATAAACATCTGCAAGAATGATAACACAAAAAACGAATTTTCATATAATCACACAGACATAATTGTAAACTGTAAACAAAATTTGTATATGTAAAGCCCGATTGGTTTATGAGTTACGACTCTTTTTGCTGCTATACAAAATTATGTATCACGAATCACAAGCCATATTATCTACACTGTGAACGGCAAAACATAAAAAATCTAAACATGCAAACATTTAAAACAAGACTACATACATTACTTATAGAAAAGTGTTACTACACTATACAAGATTATTTACAAGATTCACTCATTGTTATTACTACATAATGTGTTACTACTAGAAGAATATTATTGAAGATACAGTTATCCTACTTAACAACTTAGTATTTATTGACCTGTTAATACTTAAAATTAAGAAGGTTTATTGTTTTGTTTAAGCTATAAATATACTAAGTTTATAATGCTGTGTACCAATTCATATATATTTTATTTCTTCTGCCAAAGGTTACTACGTATTTGCTTTAAACTTATTACATAAATTCTAATCTAGATCTAAGCATCTATTTTCCAAATATTTATATGCTATGAAAGCAGATGTCGGCGAACTCTATCGTAATTACTTAAGACCAATGTACCTATTTACCCGATATCATGAATAAAAATTTGAATTTGAATTTGAATTTGTGTCTATGTTATAATAATCCGATTTTGTATTTGTTACGAATCTTTTTGCAGATGTACGAAATGAAGTATCAACAAAGAACTTTACTACTTAATACATTCAAACTATCAGAGACTATGGGACCATATAACCTGATTTTAGTCGGCTTTCCTTCTATGTCGAATCCAATTATCATTAGAAAGATTTGTAGAACTCATGCATACTTGAGTACTTATTCTTATATCGGATTCCGTTTTGGAAAATTTCACCTTTCGCCACAGCAAACTATAAAAGTCATAAAAGAATAAAGTGTTGGATGCGGTGGAGAGGGCGTCTTAGTGGACGGGAGGGCCGGCCCGCGTCCGGAGGGCGCCGGCCCAGGAAACGCGCCTGCGACCAGGTGATTGCGAATTAACTCACCTTAATGTCATTTGAACATAGGAAGTTTATGTTTTCCTGGTAGATATATTTAACATAAGATCACGCTTGTAGCTTAGAAAGGTAAGTAAATGTGGATATCCTTTGATACGATACACAGGGACTAATGAATACATTAAAGAGAAGGGCCTTAATTATTTGTATAATGAAGCTTAGTGGCCAAAATAGATCATGTCTACCCACCGAACTCTCACACAAGAGATTAATAATGTATGTTCTCTTCTTTCTTATTTACTAATATTATAAATCCAAACTATACAAGATGTTTTTATAGGTAAATAAAGACACCAGGAAAGGATCTAAGTCTTTGACACAAAGTTAGAATGAACCGGATTTATAATTATTTGACATAATTTTACAATTGTCCTCTTTTATTTATTTATGATTATATTCCATCTTGAATTTTATTTTATGCCTGACCGGGGTTAAATGCTTTCCCGTGGATTTCATTTCATCCCGTTTTAACCGCGATGTCCATGCATTAGCTTATATACGACCCTGTACCAGAAAACAGCACACTTAACATCATTCCGCAAAACGTTTCCAGTGAAGTCATGAGTAAAACCTACTCAGAGACACTACCGCATAAGTTATGAAATAAAATGTATTGATTAATCTTCCCCTCGTATAGGTTTGCAGCGATGCGTGTGATGAACCTATCTAGCGCAGATACAAGGCTGCGACCTGCTGAGACGTGTTACTTGGGCGCCGGACGGAGGCTGATGGTGCAAACTCAGAAGAGGTACGTCAAAAAAAAAATCAAAATCTTGATTTTGATGTCGTCAGATAGCTTAAAGAAATGCCCATCCAATGAACTTACCTAAGTAACGCTATCTTGTTTAGAACTTGTTTAAAAAACCTTAAAAGAGTTTCTCTATCTAAGTTTTACATACAAAATTATAAAACTGTATTTACAAAACTTCGATTATCTCGAAATAATGTTTCACTGACTACCTTTTTTTGCGCTTAGCACGACAGCGTAGACAGTATCAAATAAAATACATAAACTTCAATTAAGTATAAATATTGTAAAAATGTCAACAAATCATATTTTGCAAGTGGCTAATATCTAAAGCGGATTTACATTATTCGCTTTATTACGATACCAGCATTCGGTCTAGAAATTTATAGATTTGGTATTATTGCAATAATTCAATAGCAATAAATACGAAAGTGCGTCAATAATAATACATAAAGATTGAATTTGATTTATTTTTATTGAATACCTTTTTTATCCGAAATAAGATTTAATGCCACGGAATTTTAGTTTTTAAATAGTTAATGAACTAGAATCGATAATCGCTTGTAAACTATACCGTGGCGTTAAACATAGCTAGCCCACCTACTTGGCGACTGATACAGTGGGACGACAGGCCCGCGTGGCAGAGTGAAACGTGATGTAAACACCGACACGACGTTTATATATGCATGTCCGCTCTATTTATTATTAAACAGGAAATTATACATGATTAATTCTACAATAATTATATATTGATCATGACTGATGTCTAGTTTTAGTTAAAGATAGTCTTTTTTGACAAAGACAAGCATGCCTTTATTCCTAATGGTGAAGGCAGAAATGCAACCGGAATATCCACTTTTTGTCATGTGTTGGTTGTCGAAATAAAACTAATTTTCGGATATCGTGGGATTTTATATTTTAATTTTCTCCTTACGTTTCGGAGATTCCGCTAGATATGGCCGTCAAAAGATAAAATAAAAAAAAATGTAGGTAGATTTTGTAATTGACTTTTCGGGCGACCAAAACTTATGTCAGCTTACGAAGGCAGTAGTCTACCGTTAAAGTGAGCTCACTTTGCCCGTGCAAAACCCTTGGTAACCAAAATTTTATAACCAATAAAGAAAAATATACTATCGGCATTCCCTACATAAAATATTTATTTATAAATTATACATTAGGTTTTCGAATGAATTTCTTGTCGGTCTGTGTTTTGATTTATGTATTATTATTGCGTATTCTCCCCCAATATCGTGGTTGCGGTCTTCCAACAAATTCAAATGTTGAAATTGATCAGTTATGGGCACACCCTTCCTTTGTTAAGAATGTCTGGCCAACGTTATTACTTCAGCGTGATTTCATAGTTTTGTAGTTGTGTCTTGGTGTAGTTATTGCGTACGAGCTATCGTTCCGAGGTCACGGGTGCGATGTCCGGGACGGGTAATGGTTGTTATTAGATGCGATTGTCAAAGATAGTTGGACAACTGCAATTAATTTGATATTCGAACACACCACGCCTTTATTCGCGAAGGGGTAAGCAGAGACGCAACTAGTGCATCGACTGTCTTCCGTGTGTATTACGTCCCGTGATGTGATTGCTATATCGGACAGAAATTCCATACTGAGGGTTGATACTGAGTAGAAATACTCAATATCACTTTGCGCGACCGGAGATCGAACCCGAGACTCTCGGCACTGTAGTCGTACCGTACAACTACGCCACCGACGCAGTCATCAATTTATTTTATTTCAATGACAGAAAAGAATATATACAATCGTCACTTCTTTTCGTCTAAAGTAAAAGATTGCACTCGCGTATATTAATTGCATTATAATATACAAATTATCTTCGTGTCTACGAATTAAAATGAGCATTTACGAATCGGTTTTGATATAGGTCAGTAGCATATATATATTATGGCTATGTATAATATTTTATATTATAGTGTTAAAAAGGTGAGGAAATATCTAAAAGAGTTGAATCTAAGAGAGTGTATTGACATAAATATCGTGAGCGCAAAAAATCATCTCAATGTCATTGACTAAGATATGTATAAGATGTATAATTATGTATAATATTTAGAGAAAATGTTTTTGCTTTTAATACCTCAGCAGGATTCCTGTTTCTAAAGAAACTGTATACAGTTTAAGGCCAAGCGCTGATAGCCTATTTGGGAGTTGAACGGACTGCCGAGACGTATGTTCGCAAGTTCAAAACCCAAGGGCACACACTTTTGACCTGTCTAAAGTTATGTATATCCTTTGTGAATTATCGTTAGCTTTGACGGTGAAGAAAAACGTCGTGAGGAAACCTTAATACCTGAGAAGTTTTCTATTAGAATGTTGAGTGTATGCGAATTTAAAAATCCGCACTAGGCCTTTGTGGTGGACTAAGGCCTAAACCTTCTTAATAGTAGAGGACGCCCGTGCCCAGCAGTGGGGCAGTATACAAGGCTGATATCATTATTATTATATTTTTTTCTTAGGAACTAGAAAAATCCAATATTCGTTTGGAGTATGGAATTATGCGTCGTAAAAGGCAGAAGGCTACCCTAACTACCTGGCGAATGTAGTTGACAAAATGTACGTGAGATGTATGTACAAGGAAAAATATGTTTTGTATAGTATTTATAAAACATTCATAAAGTACGCGAACTGTTAAATTCTTAAAGTCCAGTCAACGTCAATCAATCAAGAGTCATTAATATATCATACAAGGTGATATCGACTCTACATTGGGAAGGTAATAAAAATATACCAATATTGTACCCAAGAACAGCAATTATCCAGTAAATCGCCTTCCAAAATACTTAAGAACCAATCCTTAAAATGCATCAAAATAAAACAGAACCAAAAAAATAATAAATGAAAATCCCACTCATACGCAAAGTTACAAATGAACGCATCCAAAAAACAATCAAACTAACAATCCGATACAAAACACCCGAAAAAATCCGCCCAATCGCGAGTACATACCATTCGGGTATCGATTTTGAGATCCCCTTTCTCCCTATTATTATTTTTTACATAACAAAGAAGAAAATATAAAGGAGGAGTTTCGCAACGTATAGGGCCGTGCGCCCTTCACGTGTCTGAGTGAGGGTCGCGAATAGTGCCGCGCGGCTGTGCAATCTGAGACGATCGGCCGACTCCACTGGAATAAGGGGACTGATTTGTACCGCGGGTGACACGTTTTGATCGTTGGTTTGACAGTTGTTTATAAATGCGTCCTTAGTCGAGAATAAGAGTCGAGTAGGGGGTTTTATTAATGGAGTGGGTAGGTGAGGTATTGTTAACAGAGCTGAGCTGATGAAATATTTATTGTGACAAACAATCCTTAATAACTAGATACATTGATCTCTGCGTCGACTTATCGTGACGACTCCACGCTTTTGAATGAATGACCGTTCGTTGGCCCCTATCGGGTCTCATCGTGTTGCCAGCTTACTTATTTAATTTTGCTTATTTGTTTTTTTTAATTACAGTGTTTTCCTAATAGAAAGAAGTATTTATTCAGAATTATTGTAAAATGTGAAAATTCCCTACAGTATTGGTCCGCTCTGATGGTAAAAGTTATCTTAGACACAGCTACGTTACGAGTGACTGAAATAACTACACTGAGTACTCAACCTTATGTCCATAATCCTAGGTGTATAATTGGTGGTGGTAGGACGTTTATATCGCTCAAGATAGTGACCAACGTACACACTACATAAAAACCCACCATAGTAGTCCACGCAAGTGGTTATGTTCCGAGATGAGTCTGTATACCCAGTTTCGAACAGGCTAACATAACTGTGTTTAATGGCGAGGGATAGTCATTTATTATTATTCGATATTTTATCTGGACTCCTTTCTGTGAATCATCAGGCGCAATGAAGTCAGTCGCCTTTTAGGTGATATCAAACGTTTAAAAACACTTCCATTATAAGAACCATGAATTTGTTGTCGGCTTTAAAAAGAATAATAGGAAGAGCGATTTATAAATTAGAATTTTATACCAAGGCCACCAATAACCTTACTCATAATGAATAATAACTGTGAACAAAACTTCATGTTGGTTACCCTAAAACAGTGATACAACCTTGGTTTAGCCTGCCTATTCGTGCTATCGACTAATATATCAATCAGCATAGCTCTGCTATGTTTTACTGCCCCTATATTGCACCTCAAAACGCAATTACCAAACTCGTTTAATCGCCGTATAAGAAACAAGGGGGCCGAAGAAAGCATCTCTTAGCCATCTCCCCTCCTTGCACGCACACCAGCAGGGCTCTCCGTTTGTGTATTTAAAAAAATACTTCAAACCTACACACATAAGCTGAGCTATCAATAGATTCATTAGACGCATTTCTTTGATAGAACGCGGCTTTTAGCAAGCCAGTCTGCACGCTTACGTTTACCGTTTGCGAAATGGACTTAACTTGCACCTTTGTAGCGATTTCCCGTTTTGTAACGGTAAATATATGTTTGTATAGAAGTAATTGCGTCTTTGCTTGGCGAATTTTTTCTCCCTTTTCGCAAGGGCTCGGTTTAAAGTAACCCTACGATGTTTGATGTTGGGGACGTCTTGCAAGATGAATGACGAGTTGGATTTAATATTTATGAACGCACTCGTTTTGGGAATGAATAACCTTGGTATAATTATGGGATATGTCAGATTGTTGGAATGAAAACCCAGATTTTAGTTACATATAATAAAGTAAGTATAGAAATTTTATGGTATTAGGTAGAATGATTTCTTGGTTTACGCGAATGTCATACGCTGACATTAAAAAAGTGAGTGAAATAAACAATTAGATATGGATCAAATAGTTTTATTTCAATATATTAGGCTCATTAGTACCACTTACGCAACACATTGTATGTTTTATATGTTTTAACGTAGGCCATATAATTAAATATAGGTCAGTTTGTTTGATATATTGAATAATGACATGAAGATACATCTTTACCAATACGTTTTTATT
>NW_023592460.1:0-2215 GCF_014839805.1 Manduca sexta | reverse complement strand
ATTACCCCTCGGAGGTCGACACAATTATGCCGGCCTGTTGGAACCAGATATACACTAGCTGATCTCTGAACGCGTATGTAATGTAATAAGAATTTATTTATTTATATTTATCTTACCACCAGCAAAAGTATCCAAATAATAATTAACATTAAATTTTCTAGAGTCTTGTGCCCGCTAACACATGGTAGGACGGATATAAGCTATAACCCTTCGAAGACACCTTTACCTTTAACAAACTTTAGTGTAACCGTGGCCGCTACAATTGGGTTCTGCTCAATTATGCCATATAGTATTTAATTCTTTCTACATAGTCTTTATTCCGAGTAAGACATGATTCGTTAAAAAGTTTTGACCAAGTAATTCTTCACAACTACATCCTCGTCATAACATTTTCATGTTTTAAAAGAAATAACGAGATGAGCAATTTGTTCCTCTAGTAAGTTTACTGTTACTATGAAACGCAATATTCATTCTACTGTGATGAAAAGGGAAACGAACAAAAGGCTTTTTTATACAGCAATAAACATCTCGACACGGACAACGAAAGTGTGTCAATTATTCCGATACAAAGAGTAAATTAGAAAAGAAAGAGGAAAAGTATAAAACCCGAACCACTTAAGAGACGGACTGAATTAAGAATGAAATTTAGTCATAAAGCGCAAATTCGCACCTCAGTCCCTGTCCCATTATAGAAAGTAAACATTTGGTGCGAAAAATCATACGAAAGATAAAAGGTTCTGTATTTTCGTCTTCGATAGTTTTAATAATTTTAATGTAATCGATCTTGTTGTTACTATTTTTTTGCCATCAAGATAAAATAACACGATTTAGCTCGCGGCTTTGTTTGTGGGAAAGGAATTTACTAGAATATTTTTGTCTATTTGCAGATTTTGTGTATCAACAAATTAAAATTCCATCATAATCAGTTCAGCAACTTTAAAAATAAAGCATAATCAATGTCATTAATGAGCATTAGTAATAATGTATTCCAAAACTAAATTATCATTAAAATAATCAGAGACCAATGTCTAGGACATTTCCTAAATTGATATTACTAGGTTACCCAGCTAGGCTCTCGCATACAAAACACGTGCCTCATAGTGTAACATCCCAAATCTAATGTCCACGGAACCCAAAAAATTTAATGGAAATCATGGCCTCACGTTATTATGGTCGAGGGCGGTATGTAACGACCTCTATTGTTAGGCTAATGCACTTATTGTTACCATGGTTACTAATCTATATATTTTTCATTATCGCGAAGGTGAGCATCGTTCACCAACAATGTTTTCTGTACAGACGAGAAGTGTTTATTTTCTTTATTTGGTACATTTTTCTGAGGTAGGATTTGTGTTAAGGCAAATATTTTAATTATTGTTGTATATATGTCCTTGGACTTGTGGCGGCGAAAACTGTGTAAAGATAGAAATGTTCTGAGTTAAGTTTGTATTTTTTTTTTGTTATGCTTTGAATGACGAGACGAGCTTGCGGTTCGCCTGATGGTAAGCGATACGACCGTCCATAAGCAGTAGAAACATCATCCAACACCTTGAATTACAAAGTATTGTTTGGTATTCCACTGCGCTCGTCATCCTGAAACGTGAGATGTTATGTCTTATGTCCAGTAGTTACACTTGTTACATTTCGTTTGGACATTTCTAAATGATTTATTAAAACCGAAAAACGGTAATTATCGTTTTTTATCTTTGAAATAAATTCAGAACCTCATGATTTACAGCCTAAAAGTATACGAGAAATTGCCAATACGTTTTTATCAATTTATAAAGTCCCAATTCTTTCTAGTTCGACATCAAACACTTGCGAAATCACTGTTACCTAACAAAGTTGGAAGTAGGCTCGAATCTTCCAACTCCTATAGTATAAAGGCAGTTAAAGTTTTTCCAAACCTGTAATCTGAAAGTCATGCGTCAACCATTTTCAAATTCCGCTGGGCCATTGTCATGATTTATCATTCGGCGATCATGACGCGCCATTTTGAATTTTTTACTCATTTCATTTGCATTATCAGCCCCGGTTCGATATTGGATTTTGTTTTAAATGCGTGAATTTTCATATCACATGGTTTTATACTTTTGCTAAAATCGTTACGTATTGGCAATAAATTTAAATACCTACTTATGGTTGAACATATTATAAATCTATTTACACTTCCGCGTGACAATATAACTACTAAAAAATATATTTACTAGTAGGT
>NW_023592459.1:0-5161 GCF_014839805.1 Manduca sexta | reverse complement strand
GGTCTGCGTTTAATAGTGCTCCTCCGATGGCTGATAATGTGATGTGTTACTTGAGATTGGAATTTAAAATCATGGCCGAAATATCGACCTTAACTTATAAGCCGATTATCAGCTGGGATGGAATAATTTGAAATAATCGTGATTGTAAGAAAGAAGATAGAAGAAGTTTATTGTTGAAAAGAAATAATAAATAAAAAATAGAAAATCTTACATAACCTAAACAATTATTGCACCAATAATGGGCCTTCTATTCAGCTATTTACTGCAATACCACCTTTGTAATACTGCAGCGATGGTTTTCAATGAGTTGTACTAGATACATCTCTGCCTTCACTTATGATTAAGGCGTGAACTTCCATGAGTATAAATAGCTGAGCTATAAATCATCATTAATTAGTATTCGTGCAATAGAATAATGCGAGTGCCAAACATCATGCGGTTTATGTCCCTCCTTGCTGGAGGTCGCAATAAAGAGGGCTGGATAGCTCAGTATAATCATCCGCTTTGTTTGACAATATTCTGAAGGGAATAAATGTACGAATTAAGTATGGCGCACACTGAGCGTTGCGAGGCTATGCGATCAAATACGTCAATTATTTAGTATTGACTTAAACAACTTGTTCGTTGTGATCACTGCAAAATTTATTAATATTTAAAAATTGTAGGTAGTTAACATAGTGTTTAGTGGGTGGAAACGACTCTATTGCTTTCAGAAGTTTCAAAAACTTGAATAAATACTTTCAAGTTAATATTCTTTACTCGCTTTGTACAACAGAACTACGGTATGATTGATAAAATAAAAATAAAATAGCATTATCATACATACTAAAATAAAATTTATGACTTTGAAATGTGCTTTCTGCACATATAATTTTTCACACAATGTACAATCGGACAAGTTGGTGCTAGTACACTTCCAAACACATTTTGCTTGACCGGTCTAATGTCCCGAGATATTTAGACACGCCCCTGTCTCATATTTCACCAATTACGACAGTTTTGGAGATGTGCGAAAGGAACAGCAGATAACTATTATTGTTTACTTTAGTTGTATTTTACTGATTGACGACGCGCACGCAACTATTGAGTACCAGTAGTATTTTGCTCACAATTATTTTTTCGTTTACGGACACCGATATCTTGCCACTACGTAGACTTATGTTCGTTTACTGGACTCTTAATTACTTAGTCGCCGACCCGTCATGTGACTACTGCACCATGGATTATATATTCCGGGAATTAAATATTACAGTAAGTAAATCAGTCATACTATACTATATAATATTTTAATATTAATTTTAACTAGTGGACGTTAATATGCGTGGGAAAAATATCGTCAGGGCAGAGAACTAATAATTAAAATTTTGCAGTTTTGAGAAAATCGCGGTTTATGGCTTTTTAATTATTGGTCATCATAATTAATTATATTTAAAGCCAACATAGACCACCTTTTTAAGCTCTTTTAAATATAATTATAATATTATTGAGTTTTGATGAATACTTATTCCTTTTTAATTGTGTAAAACAGACTTCAATATGCTACTTATTATATTTTATATTTATCCTTAAGTTATCCTATCTATCGTGGGGGTCAAATATCATTAGTCATTGTGTGTTTTTTTGCCAAAAATTAACATAGTGCTATTGATCATACTTGTAGTAATCTATGTAGTATGTTATTTAAGTTGCTTTACGAATAATCAAATGTCAAAATATTGAAAAGAAATATAATTGGAAAACTTAAAAGTACTCAATGCAAAAATAAACTACTTCGACGAGTATACTCACTATACTTATAGGTGTTACCTATCTTTTCTTGATCTCAGTTAAAAATTCAGAGTTTTCGATATTGAAACAACAGTAGCATTAAGCGTAACTTTTACCGTCAACTTTTAATAGTAAACTCTAATTTAATGTTGGGAATATATTAAGACAGGCCGGTAAGCCTTTTAGTCCAGTCAATAAGCTCAAAAAGGTGTCAATTTATGTATTATAAAGATCCAAAAATATGAGTGATAGCTCATTCGATTTGGATAACATGACGTCTAGAAAAATAATCTTTAGTGTTCATTGGCACTTAAAAAATACAATTGTTATTAAGAGGATAAAGAGGTTCTTCGATAACTTAAAAAATAAGAAATAAGGAGGAAATTTCCAATTTAAAGAAGAAGACGCCCGAAATTCTATCTCCTTTATTAATAATTTTTATTTAATGCCAAAAATATAGACGAGTATAAATAATTTATGGATAGGCGATAATTTGTTTTATTACAGTAATATTGCATAGCCAACATTTTTATTGCTGCACATGTGCAGTTTAAAAGTGTAAAGATTTCGCATAAAAGGGTCTTTGTTAGAGGACGACATTTTTATGTTTTTGTTAACCCTGGTTCCATGTCGACGCCTTTATCGGAAAGCGGCGTCCATTGTTTATTGAATTTAGACGAGTTTAAAGATTTTAAGTAGTGGTAATATGATTTCTTACTAGAGTAATTAACTATGTCGGCGCGTTTGTAAGATCCGCTTATAGACGTTTAAGTCCCACCCAGTTTAACCCAGAGGTTTCTGTTATTATTGTTTCTTTTACAACTACATAATATGTAGCACTGAATTAAAGTAGAATTACAATCCGATTTAATGCAAATTTGGGATTTTTATCTCAATAAAATGTGTGCAATTATGGAAAACAGAGCTGATTTTTTTACTTAATTTGGATTATTTCGTACTTGACCCACGTATTTTGTGTCGGCCGCACTGGCGTTCTGCTCCCCATATAAATTTTATTATTTTGGCACTGTAGTCATTACGTTAAAATATTATTAGAATAATAGATTTTAGTAATTAATATATAATTTAATTGTATTACAGAGAACCACTGTCCCTCGATGTATACACTAGGATGCGGATGAGAGCTTCATCGCCAACCGATCCAGAGCGCACACTCTACTCAACCTGCCTGCTGAGCGTATCAAATTTGTAATGAATACAATTAAATCATATCACTGAAGTAACAAAAAAAATGTGTTTTATTTACATAGACTTTCTACGAAATTTCATTTTACATGTGTATCTCATTATTTATTGGTGTTGCAAATATATTAACTACTATATTCGATTTTAACTTTTGATAATTATATATCGTAGCGATATGTGCGTGAGCCTCATCGACTGGTTCACAAAACGAGCCTATGGAAATAAATCATTTTATTTGAAAGATTTGATTGTGAGATTTAAAAAAAATTATTTACTTTAAATATTACACTTAAAATGAACTCTGCAAATATAAACGTTATTACATTTGGAAGGCATCCCGAAAAAGTTAAGTAATCAAAAAATCTTATTTAGTTATCTCTGAAAATAATTACTTACTGCAAATATTTTTTTCTCATATTTTCTTATTTTTAAAATTTTTCCCTTTATATCCGTAAATGATAATAATAACACTTACTTATGTAAAAAACAGGTAGTTATATCTTTTGACGAATCGTGAAATTATTTGTATGAATTACTCAGCCATGACTTTTCTTTCTTATTTTTCTTATCAATGAAGGATCTAAAATTATTATTTAATGACTCCAAGTTACTAATTTTGGCACATTATTATTCAATAAGTTTGAGGTTGGTTGGAATTTATTCGAACCATAAAACCAGCGCCCATACAAAAACGGATATGTCCTTTAAAAGTAAATAAAATGTTCAAAAAAGCATAAAAACAATTGGAGAAAAAATATAATAATTTCTAATAATGAAACGAATAACAATAATTTATGATTATGTGAATGATTCAACGAATTAAATAAACTGAACTGTTTAAGTAATTTATATAATTCAAAATTCAATCATAATATGCAGCTATTAAATCGGTAAAAAAATCAATAACTGTAAGTTGATTATAGACTTTGGGTTTTAACTCAGCTGAAAGCTAAATAATTGGCTAAAAGAGTAACTAAAATTTACAAACTGGACATGTGCAGCAATAAAATGTTAGCCTTGCAAATACTACTGTAATAAGAATTCAAATCTACGCCTACACTTATAATCTTTAAATGCCTCTAAATTCAATAGCATAACAATCGACTCAGTTTAACGATAAATGCGTCCACGTAAGACCGGTGTCAATACAAACATTGATAAAAATGCGCTCTTTAACAAACCATTTTTATGTGATATATTTATTCTTTTCAAACAACATCTGCAGCAATAAAAATGTTGGCCTTTCAATATTACTCTAATAAAAGCATATTACCACCTACACATAAAATCTTTAAACTCGCCTCAAATTCAATAAATAATAATCGCTGCATATCGATAAATAGTCCAATTAACTACTTCAAAAGGTGTTAAATAGTTCAAATTAGGATGAAAAAAGGTATTTCGTTATTAACTCAAAAACTATTCATATTTAAGATAAAAAAGATCATTAAGAGGAAATAAAAAAACAATATCTCCAAGAAGCTAATAATTTTAGGTCAATTATTTTAACTTTAATGTTAATACATAATATTTGTAAATACAGAGATTAGAATAAAATGTTATTGTCTAAGTTTTTGAAATAAAATAAAATAACAATTCAAATAATGAAATCTATTAACTATGATTTATTATTATAATATGAATTATTGAACGAATTGAATAAACTGAACAGTTTAAATTTTTACGATTCAAAATTCAATCATAATATTATGCAGCCATTGAATTTATTTAATAAATTAATTATAGACTATGGGTTTAAAGAGACCGAAAACTAAAAACGGCTTAAAAAGTAGCTAATCATAATTTACTAACAAAATATAGTTGTGACAAATATGGCGGAAATTGCTTTAAAATGATTATTTTTTAATACAACATAAAGTTTGGTTTGTTAAAAGTTAAAAAGAAGGTAATCAGGCATATAATATGATATAAAATAATTAACATAATGTCGTTTCTTATTTATTAAAAATAATGCCAAAAATTTAACAATATAAACACTGTAAATCGCGATTGTCTCCAAACTATAAAACTTTTGTTATTACGTTCCTTACGCCGACGATATGCATCTTACAAGTATAGGAATTATCGTCATAGCATAGACGTGCGCGCATCAATTTTAATTTCGTTTTCTATTATACACTCAGCAGCGGTTCGGTAGTGTTACGTAACGTCATTGCAGGTAGCCAGT
>NW_023592458.1:0-24975 GCF_014839805.1 Manduca sexta | reverse complement strand
CGGAGAGTGCCTATTACTACCGCCCAGCCTTCGCGGGGCGACTAAGCGGTTATGTTGGGGTCATTGTGCCTTACGACCCGACGTTGCGCCGCCCGGAATTGATGTAGACCTTCGGGCGACCGCCGGGCCGAGTCCCTAACCTATGTACAGCGCACGGCATACCAACTAAAACTCCGCGGTGGCCCTCTTCGGCGCATTAGGACGGCTGCGGGCTTCCTCTGACGTTGAAATGTCTAGTCTGCGACCGCAACCGCCCCTGCGCGGTGCCGCCTTGCGGCCCGCTCTCCTATGGGGCTCAAAAGCCCCTGCGAAGGACGCCCTCGGCGTCTACGGCAGCGTGAGGCCAACAACACACTGCCGTCCATCCCGGGGTCAACCGAGTGTGCGATGAACGCACTCGCACTGAAAAGTGCGCGCGCACTAGACGGGCAGCCCCTGCTGCCCGCCGACGACCCCTTCGTGGCCCCTATTAGTCGCCTTTACGACAGGCAGGGGATACCGTGGTGGAATTCTCCAAACGCCCCCATTCCACAGGGCGGGAGACGCCGGTCAGTCGTCCACCCGGCGCCTCCTACGTCTCCTCTGACGGCGGGAGGGATCCTCCCTCTCTCGATCCCTCTCGGCACTCTCCTTCTGCGAGAGGACCACCTCGCAGAAGTGGGCCACCGCACGCCAGGCCTCCGGGCTGCCGACCATGGAAGCGACCACGGCCGGCAGCGAGATCTCCTCCGACGACTGACACGAGCGCTGCGCTCATCGTCCCAGGCTGGGCAAGACTCCAACGTATGTTGGGCCGTATCCCGCGGGCAGTTGTCACAATGGTGACACACGGCGCTAACCTCCGTGCCTACTATCCGACACAGGTACTCCCCGAAGCACCCATGCCCGGTGAGCACCTGCGTCAGGCGAAATGTCGCCGCGCCGTGGCGCCTGTCCAGCCACTGTGCAAAGACAGGACGCACTGCCGCTACGGCCCGAAGCCCCGCTGACGGGGCCTCCAGCCTGAGACGCCACTCCTCCACGGCGGCTCGCCGTAAGGAGGCCCTATTGGCCTCCACCTCCTTCAGGGCCGGACGCTGCCCGTTCCTGAACGCCTCCTCCCTCCAATGAAAAGTATCGGAGAGGGCTTTGGCGTCCAGATCCCAGGGCAGGAATCCGGCCAAAAGACAAGCTGCCTCGTACGAGACCGTGCGGTACGCCCGTATGGCCCGCTGCGCTACGACCCGCTGTGGGCCCTCAGGAGGGCGACAGAACGCTCCCCAGGGCGTCAGCCCAGACTGGGCTGCCGTACAACGCCATGGACCGCACGACCCCGTGGTACAACCTTCGGCAAGGGATACCAGGACCTTCCAGGTTGGGCAGCAGGCTAGAAAGAGCGCCCGCTGCCCCTGGACAACTTCGTCGCAACTTTTCGAAATGGGCGCGGAATTCCCACCGGCTGTGCCAAAATCAGACCTAAATACTTCATAGTTTTGCCGATGGGAATCCGCACCCCTCAACCTCGATGTGGGCACCGGCCGGTGAGCACGCCGAGGCCCGTGAAAACAAATGGCCTCGGTCTTCTCGAGGGCCACCTTCAAACCTAAACGCCTGATTCGGCTCACTACGTGGCCGGTACCCACCGCCGCCAGGATCGCGGCGTCCTGAAGGTCTTAGACGTCGCCGTGACCAACGTGTCATCCGCGTAACACGTCACGTCGACGCCCCAGAGATTGGCACCACGGAGCACCCAGTCGTACCCGATGTTCCACAAGAGAGGGCCTAGAACCGACCCCTGTGGGACACCGCACGACATCGCTCTTCGGTGTTACCCGTCGGCGCCCGGATACACCACGTACCTGTCGGAGAGGTACGCGCGCACCAGACGCCTGAGATAGGGCGGCACCACGTGGTACCGCAGTGCTTCATTGATGCATGGCCAGGGAGCGAATTAAAAGCGTTAGAAATGTCTAACGAGACGGCGATAATCACCATTCCCTGGCCACTGCTTCCTCCGCCTGCGACTTGACCTGCAGAATCGCGTGGACAGTTGAGCGTCCACCCTAAAACCAAACTGTTTGTCGGCCAAATTTGGACCGACCCTCTCGAGATGCTCGACGAGGCGCGCGTGTATAATACGCTCAAAAAGTTTGGCGACCTCGTCGAGCAGCACGATGGGCCGGTCGGCCGACGGCGACTCTGCGGGTCTCCCCTTCTTAAGCAGGACGAGCTTCCCGGTCTTCCACCGCGCCGGGAAGACGCCCTGCACCATACAGGCGGAGAATAGGCTACGGAGCCGCGGCCCCAGGTACTCGAGGGCTAACACCCAGGCTTTCCCGGGGATGCCGTCGAGACCCGGGCGGTGTTTTGCCCCGCAGCCGAACACTGCCGCCCGCATTTCCGCGGGCGAAACCTCTGGGATATCCCTTGCCGAAAACGACGATGACGCCACTTCCGGTGGCGCCATCGGTGGAGGAGTGGTATCCTCGGTGGCCGGGAACAAGGCCGCGACAACGTTGGCCAGAAGTTCTGGCCGGAGACTCTGCGACAGCGGGGGCTCCGCCGGACGAAGCTTGTTCATGACGAGCTTGTATGGGCGCCCCCACGGGTCCGCGTCGAGAGTCTCCACAAACTCCTTACGTGCCGCGACCTTGGCCCTGTGCACGGCCACCCGCAGCGCTCTTCGCCTCTTTATAGAGGCCGTAGAGCTGCCGCTCCCGGTCTTCATGGTCTCGTGCGCGAATACGGCGGCGGCGATGCCTGGCGTATCGGCGGCGCGCAGCCGCGCAAGACGCGCGCAACTGCGCTAACTCCGCCGACCACCAGTACACCTCCCGCCGCGGAGGACGACGGAGCGCCGGGGCATGGCGGCGTCGCAAACGTCCGACATTGCCACCCCGAACCACTCCGCCTCCTGCTCGACCCTCACCGGACCCTCCGGCTCGGGGAGCCACGAGACTGCCAGAGCGGCCAGCTCTAGGGCCTCCTTGTCGAGGCGCCTTAATGCCCACCGCGGGCCGTCCTGACCGAGGGGCACTCGGTCCACCAATGGGCTGGTTACGTTGACTCGTGGGCGCGGCGACATCGAACCTTATATATCGATGATCCGATAGTGTCTCCGCGTCCACGAGGACCCTCCAGCCACGGACACGACGTGCGACGACGGGGCACCCAAACGACAAATCCAACGATTGACCCGCCGTTGTGCCGCACGCACGTGTCCACCGACCCCTGTTCAGAACGGCCAGGCCGACGGAGATCGCCCATTCTCCAGGACCTCACCGCGAGCGTCGGTCGCCGGCGAACCCCAGACCGCGGATTTCGCGTTGAAGTCACCGGCGACGATCGTCGGGTGAGGTTGGCCCTGCTCAACCAGGGCCCCCAGCCGAACGAGGAAAGATTCGAACTCGGCCAGGGTCTGTTGGGGAGAAATAAACTCCAACTATCCACAATTCCCCAACAGAGCCGCGACGCATCCCTGGCCCTTCTCGACTTTTGCGAAGGGCGGGGAGCCAGCGGCACCCTGGTGATGATGGCCACCGACCCGTCGATGTCCCCTACCCAGTTATCTCTGGGCGGGACAAAATACGGTTCGGCGACCACGGCCACTTGCACCGACCACTGCGCCAGGCTTTGGGACAACAGGTCCTGGGCGCGGGCGCAGTGGTTGATGTTCGCCTGGAGGAAACTTATATCCATTATTGATGGGCGATCTCCTCCACGTCCATCTCGGCCACTGCCTGTTGCGGTGGGCTCGCGCCGCCTGCGGCTGGGACAGAACCCTCAGCCGCAGGCGCATTCCTTCTTTGGGGCGGCGCCGGTTGCGACGGGAGGGGCAGCGCATGCCTTCCCCTAAGCGGTGCCCGGCGGGCCTGCCAGCGGCCGCGCAGACTGCGCAGTTCGGCGGGCCTTACATTCTCGGATCTTGTGGCCCGCCTGGCCGCAGCGGTAGCAAAGGTCGCTGCGGTCCACTGCGCAGTCGCAGCGTTCCCGGACGTGCCCGGACTCCAGGCACCGGAAACACCGCATTGGCCGCGACTCTAGGACGGTCACCTTAGCCGCGGTCCAGCCTATTAAGATGCGGCCCGCCCCTTGACCTTTTGCCGCCTTTATGGGCATTTTCACCCAGGCGGTCCCTACACCTGACCGATCGGGGCGAATCTGCCCTACTTTAATTAGCTCCGAGGAGCACTCACCGGCCTTGAGAGGGCCGCTGCGACTGACTCCGGAGTGGCCGTGTAGTCCAGCTCCGTCAGCCGCAGTTCTACAGTCTTTGTGGGTCGGGATACTTTCACATCCTCCGACCCGAGGCACTCCCTCAGCCTTGCGGCAAGGGAGTCGGCCCTCTTCGGAGTTGGCCCCGGGCACCTCGTACACTGGGGCGCCCGTGGCCGCAAACTTTGGCCTCAACCTGCTGATATCAAGGCCGGTGAGGTCAACAGTCGCCTGGGCGTCCGTCAGTACTTGTTTGTACGACAGCCCCTTGGCCACCGCCGACGGCGTTAGGGAAATGATAACCGCCGCGGAGCGTGGCGGCCGCAATTTGGGCTCCGCCCTGCGCGTCGGCTGCGGCGGCTGTGCATTACCGCTTGCGCTGTAGCGGGCTTCTTTGACTTCTTGGCCACCACTACCCACGGCGTATCCATTGACGCAGGGGGCCGGCGGCAGCGGACGGGGCTCCGGCGCTGGTTGCACTGCCTGTCCTTTCTTTCCTCCCTTTCTTGTTTTGGGGCCTGGCGCCTTCCTCTTTCAGGTGCACCGTTCTTCTCGCGGTTTTTCTGGCTGTTGGTGCCGTCGTGGGCGTCACAGCCGCCGTCGCCGAGGAGGGACCCGCTATGACTTGCGGCGGGGCGCTGGAGGGCCCAGCAACAGGAACGGGGATAGTGGGAGCCGGGGCGGGAGCAGGTGCAGGCTTGGCCGACTTTTTCCCAATACCTTGCCCTTTGGCTGCTTACTTTGCGCTCCCCAACGATACCATCCGCTACCGGGAGTTGCGTATCCCCGGTAGTCCTTCGTTCGTGTGCCAATGGGGGGCGCTGTGCCGGGCCCATCTGGATAGACTCCATCCTGGCCTGCACCCTTGCCTCAATCATTGCCAGCACTTCTTCCGTAGAAGGCTTACTGGCAGACGCCTCTAGTTCTTCTAGGCGCCTCCGTAGGGAGCTGTTTTCCTCCTGCAACTTTTCACGGATTCCGCAAGGGACGCGCGCTCTTTCGCGTGCCTCCTTTTCTAAGCGTGCCATCAACTCGGATTCCGGCTGCTCGACGTATTGTTTTATTGTGTCCGTCACATGATTGAGTGCTTTCTGCGAGGTCCCTTTTAGGTTCCCCCGACTTACGGACTATGTGACGGACCATATGACCGCAGTGTAGCAGGTCTTCCTTCGAGATGACTCGGGGTTCCTCGATGTCCATGCGTTTCGAGGTCACCGGCCGTTTTTCTTGTCCAAGTTGATCCGCGAGTTCTTCTCCATTCTTTGACGGGATTGCTCCCGCCTTCGAGCGTCGAGCTCTTTTGGGCCTTTTAAGGCCCGCATAATGCCTGGTCGATGGCGGACGCCCTCGTCCTCTGCCATCAGTCGTGACCGCTTTCGGAGCCGGTTCGTCAGTCTCGCTCGTCAAGCGAGCGCTCTCCTTGGAGCGAGAGTGCCGTCTCCAGAACTTCTTGCTACGGACCGACGACATACTCACTTGATTCGGAGTCGATTCCGAAGCTGTCCGGCCTAGTGATGTCGGCCTCCCTACCATGGGCCTTTTCAGCCGCACTCTCCTGCACCTCGTCTACGTCATTGGGCTTGCGCCCTCCGACCTCCGCCTCCCCGGACGGAACCGGGGTAGGCAACCTCGTCAAAGTTACTTTTGGTGTTTTAAATTTAGAGAATTCCATGACTGTTCCCACGAGTATGGGGGAAAGGGTGGTCCGCCCAGGCAGTGCCCCTGTACCTGGGTAAGCCTAGCGTAACCCGCACAGAGTGTCGGCCGGTACTCTGGCGGGGGTCGCACTCGAGACCGAACTACCCATCGGCCATGCATCCCCTCGCGGTGCGCCGCCGCTTGGGATTCGGGGTGATTTTTTATAGAGGTTTTCTTCCTCGCGGTCCGGGCGGTTAAGCCAAGACCCTCGGTCCGGCAGGAGCGCGAGACATATCCACAGACCTCCATACCGGGTTACGATCTATGACGGTGGCAATGAGAGGGAAAATCCCCCCCACTGCCTGCTCGGGGCGGGGTGAGCGCACACCGAGCCCGCCGACACCCCCGGGGGCAGAACCGGGAGCTGCCCGAAATGGGCAGAAACTAGTCGACGACGACACTACCCGACGGCGTATTCAGACGGCCGCCGCCAGGCGACGACCGTCAACAACTCGTTGTCAGGATAGCCAGCGCGCAGATCAGCCTGATCGGTCTGATCGACGCGCCGTTGCCCAGGGTGCACCACGAGGAGGTTTCCTGACCTAGCACCCCAACCTAACCTTTTTTTTTTTTTTTTTTTTTTTTTTTTTTTTGTGTCGCGGGGAAAATCCATTTACGGACCCCCCACCTCCGAGGAGGCGGGGGAGTGTCGGACTCACCGGCGCCTTCCACCCAGCGATGCTAGGAGTCGCCCGAGATGTAATGGGCGGTCGCTGGGTGGGTCCCTACCAGACTTAGCGCACCGGAATACCGACTAAAAACCCCGCGTGGGCCATCATCGGCGCATTAGGGACGGCTCCGGGAAAACCTGAGCAGAACGCATGGATTGCGCCGGAACCGCCCCTGCGCAGTGCCGCTTTCGCGGCCCGACTCGGCGGGGAAAGGTCCGTTCCCCCCGCACGCCGAGCGTCGCTGTGGCGACGGCGACAACGTGAGGCCTAGCCCTTCACGCTGTCGCCCACCCCGTGGGCCGCCTTAATGGATGGTAGGAGCGGCGGCCCCGGTTGCCCACGAGGCGCAGGGCGACGGGTTAGACACCGTCGCCCCGACGCCTCCTTCTCCTCCTATGGCGGCGGCGGGCGGGATCGGTCTGCTCCCTATCCCGCTCCGCGGCCTCCTTCTGCGACATGGCACGCTCGCAGAAGGAGGCCATAGCTCGCCACGACCTCCGACTGCGGACCATGGCGGCGACCACGGTCGGCAACGAGAGGTCGCTTCCGATGACGGCCAAGAGAGCGCTGCGCTCTTCCGTCCAGGCTGGGCACTCCTCGAGAGTGTGTTGGGCCGTGTCCTCGCGGCAGTTGCCACAGTGGTGGCACGCGGCGGACTCCTCCTTCCGGCTATGCGACACAGGTATGCACCGAAGCACCCGTGCCCGGTGAGCACCTGCGTCAGCCGGAATGTCGGCGCACCGTGGCGCCTGTCCAACCACTGTCGAAGGACGGGTCGCACTGCCGCGACGGTCCTCAAGCCCGCACTCGGGCTCTCCAGCCTGAGCTGCCATTCCTCCACAGCGGCGTTGCGGAGGGAGACCAGAGTGGTCTCGACCTCTTGGGGGCTAGCCTCTGTCCTCGGCGCAAGCTCTCTTCCCGCCACCAGAAGACAGAAGAGAGAGCCCGCGCGTCGAGATCCCAGGGCAGAGTGCCCGCCAATACGCAAGCCGCTTCGTGTGAGATCGTGCGGTAGCCCCTGACGATACGCTGCGCCACCATGCGCTGCGGTCTTCGCAGCAGCCTGACGCAGCGGTCGTTCGGGGAATTGGCCCATACGGGAGAACCGTATAGGGCCATAGACCGCACGACTCCAGCGTACAGATTCCGGCAGGGATTGCCAGGACCTTCGACGTTTGGTAGCAGACGGCCGAGAGCACCGGCCGTCCGTACCAACTTCGGCGAGAGCCTCAAAGTGCGCGCGGAAGTCCCATCGGCTGTCCAGATGAAGACCGAGATACTTCATCTTTGAGCCGACGGGTATCCGCACGCCCTCCACAGAGATGTAGGCCTCGATGGGCGGCCTACTCCGAGGCCCATGGAAGGCAAGGGCCTCGGTCTTGTGGAGAGCCACCGCGAGACCCAGTCGCCGAATCCTGCGCACCACCAATTCGGTACCGAATGAGGCGAGCAGGGACGCCCTCTGAAAGGTCCTGGCCGTCGCCGTCACGAGCGTGTCGTCCGCATAGCAGACGACGGCGACGCCTCGAAGGTTGGTACCACGGAGCACCCAGTCGTAGCCGATGTTCCACAGGAGCGGCCCGAGGACCGAGGCCCTGCGGGACACCGCACGACATCGCTCTACGGTGCCACCCGTCAGCGCCCGGATACACCACGTACCTGTCTGACAAGTACGAGCGCACCAGACGCCGGAGATAAGGTGGCACCTCGTGATACCGCAGTGCCTCGTTGATGCAGGCCCAGGGCATGGTGTTAAACGCGTTGGCGATGTCTAAGGACACCGCCAGCACGACCCTGCCCCGAGCGACTGCATCCTCCGCCAGTGCTTTCACCCGCAGAATCGCGTGAATCGTGGATCGGCCGCGCCTAAACCCGTACTGGCAAGCGGCCAGATCCGGGCCGATCCGTTCGAGATGCCCGACGAGGCGAGCGTGTACCACACGCTCGAACAGTTTGCACACCTCGTCGAGCAACACGATCGGTCGGTAGGCCGATGGCGACTCTGCGGGTCTCTCTTCTTGAGCAGGACAAGCTTCCCCGTCTTCCACCGCGACGGAAAGTGCCCTGCTCAAAGCACGCGGAGAAAAGGCTACGGAGCCTCGTACCCAGTGACTCGACAGCGAGGACCCAGACACGTCCGGGTACACCGTCGAGCCCCGGAGCCGAGTTTTTGCTCCGCAACCGAGACACTGCCACCTGGAGCTCTCCAGGCGAAACCTCCGGGATATCCTCTGCCGGAATCGACAACGATGGCGCCGATGGACGTGGCGCCATCGGTGGAGGAATGGCCTCCTGGGTGGCCGGAAATAACGCCGCGACAACGTCCGTCACCAGATCGGCTCGGAGACTCTGCGTCAGCGGGGGCGCCCACGGGCGGAGCTTGCTCAACGCCATGCGGTACGGGCGTCCCCACGGGTCGCTGTCGAGAGTTCTCCGAGACTCCTCACGTGCCGCGGCCTTTGCTTGCGCAATGGCCACCCGCAGCGCTCTCTTGGCCGTCTTGTGTAGGCCGTGAAGCAGCCGCTCCTGTTCATCATCGCCGGGCGGACGGGAATGACGGCGGCGGTGTCTGGCGAGTCGACGGCGCGCAGCCATGCAGGACGCGCGTAACTGGGTGAGCTCCGCCGACCACCAGTACACCTGTCGCTTCGGAGGGAGGCATCGGGCCCTGGGCATGGCCGCGTCGCAGATTTGCGACATTGCCCCCCCGAACCACTCCGCCTCCTCTTCGACCCGCACCGGCCCTGCCGGTACAGGGAACCACGCCTGAACAAGAGCGGCTTCCTTCACGGCCTCCCGGTTGAGCCGCGTAACGGCCCAACGCTGGCCGCCCCATCGTCGGGAGGTCAAACTTCCACTGTTGCTGGGCTGGTTGGTCCGGGGAGTGGAGACACTGAACCGTATGTACCGGTGATCGGACAGCGTCTCCTCCTCCACCAGGACTCTCCAGCCCTGGACACGGCGGGCTAGGTCCGGGGTGGCGAACGTGATGTCCACCACCGAACCCCCGTTGTGCCGCACGCACGTGTCCTCCGACCCCCGATTTAGGACGACCAGTCCTGAGGAGATCGCCCATTCCTCCAGGGCCCTACCCCGCGCGTCCGTCACCGACGAACCCCAGGCCAAGGATTTGGCATTGAAGTCGCCGGCGACAAGCACAGGGCGGGGCTGGCTGCTTTGCACCACCAGGGTTCCCAGCCGAATGAGAAAACTCTCAAATTCGGCTAGGGATCTGTTGGGGGAGAAGTAGGCTCCCACTACCCACACCCCCAACAGAACCGCCACACATCCGGTACCCTTCGCTACTTTTTTTCGAAGGGCGGGGAGCCGGCGGCACCCCGGTGATGACAGCCACCGAGCCGTCGGAGTCCCCTGCCCAGTCATCCCGGGGGGGAACGAAATACGGCTCGCTGACTACAGCCACGTGGATTGACCACTGCGCCAGGCTCTGAACAGCAAGTCCTGCGCTCTGGCGCAGTGATTGATGTTCGCCTGGAGGAAATGTTTTTGTGCCATGATTTAATGGGCGATCTCCATCTCCACTGGGTGGGACGGTTGCGGACGCGTCACAACTTCAGCACCTCCTCCGCGACGGTTGCGGGAGGGGGTCGAAGAGGCGACGCAATCCTTGCCGCCCACCCTGTGCCCCGCGGGTTTGCCGGCAGCTGCGCACACTGCGCAATGCGGCTCCGCGGAGCAACCCTGGCCTTGTGGCCCTCAAGACCGCAACGGTAGCAGATCCCGCTGCGGTCCACCCTGCGGTGCATTTAGCACCTACGTGCCCCCGGCAAAGGCACCTGTAACACCTTTGGGGCCTCGGCTCAAGGAGCCGGACCCCGGCGGACACGAAGCCTACCAGGACGCGTCCTGCCCTGGCGACCTTATCCGCCACCTTTGCCGGGCACTGGGCCCACGCGGCGCCCAGACCCGAGTGCTCGATCTTGACCTGGCCCACCTTCAGGTCCTCGATCGAACACTCTCCGATTTTGGCGATAGCCGTTGCGACATCGTCAGGGGTGACGGACTCGTCAAGCCCTGAGACGCGAACGTCTTCCAACCCACAGAGCGCCTCCCTCATTTTGATGACGAGGGAGTCGGCTTTCGCCTCGGACTCAGGTCCGGGCACCTCGAAAAGGTAGGCACCGGTGGCCACCCGTCGCGCCTTCATGCCGACCCCGATGCCAAGGCTGGCCAGGTCGACTTTGCCCCTGACCGCCTGCAGGGCCTGGGCGTAGGTCGTGCCCCGTTCTACCGCCTCCGGTGCTACCGTCAGGGTGACGGCAGCCTTCTTCGGAAGACGAAGCTGGGGCACAACCTTGCGCACCACCTTCTGCCTCTGGCCGGCATTTGGGGCGTTCGGCTTCGGCCCGGTCCTCCTCTTGTTCCTCTTCCCCTGCCGCCCCGGTTACCCACCACTGTCCACCCTTCTTCCACTGTTGTGGGGGCCGGAGCGGATTGAGGCAGAGGCGTCGCCGCTCTCCTCCTGGACCCCCGCATACGCCGACGCGGCGGGCGTTGGGCAGGCTCCTCGGCCACAGGTGTGGCTGCAGGAGCGGGGGCCGAGGCGGGAGCTGGAACGTCAGCAGATCTGGGCGGAGCCGCGAGTGTTGCTGCTGCCCGACTCCTCCTCTCCCCGACGGCTGGCCAGGACGGGCCAGACACCACCGACGCCACTGACGAGCGTGGGAAGGGCGCTGGGGCGAGTTTGGCCGAGATCGCCTCGAGCGTTTTCTCCATGAGAGCTTCCATCCGTCTCTCATGCCGCTCGAGGCGATCCTCCTCCTTTTTCTTAGAGGCCGCCTTCGGCTCCCTGGAGCGGTCGCCGGCCACAAAATCCTCGAGGATTTTGTTCTGGGTGGCCAAGGCAGCCTCCAGTGCCGTCACCTTCCGCTCGAGGGAGGCTATTATGGCCTCCAGTCTCGCGGTTTCCGCGGAGGAGGGCTCTTCCGCGCGCTCCTGCAGCTTGGCGGCATCCTCCCTGAGAGCCTTCACAAACGTCCCTTTGAGGTTCCGGGACGCTTTTGAGACGTGACGGATGTTCTCCGCCACCTCAAGGAGGAGGTTCTTTGTGGGAACCTTTGCCGACTTTGGCGCCGCAATTTTCGGGCAGGGCGCCACGATCCTCACTTCCTGGAGCGCTGTCTCCTCCTCCACTGCGCGGGCGGCTTCGGCCACACGTTCCTCCCTCAGGGCCGACTGGTAAGCCTCCCTAATCCCGGCCACGGAGTCATCCTCCTCCGTATCCGAGGCTGAGGCCCCACACAATTTTTTGGCAGCGGCGCGCAATACTGGGTCCGTTGCGCTGCCACTGCCACTCGTGCGGACTCCCCGCGGCCTTTTGAGGCCGGCTTACGGGGTTGCCGCGCCATTCGCCTAGGTAGCCGCGAAGAGTCACTGCTCGGCTCGGACTCGCTCAGGATCCGGGCCGGCGCGCGCCTCCTAGCGGCCACCGCCTTCCCTGGCTTAGAGCCACTACCACCGCGCATCTCGGCAGTCGAGGTGGAGGCAGTGTTACGCCCAGTCGCCAACGTAATGTCGCGGTCGGAGAGCAACTCTACCTCGACAGTGCACTCCTTTTTTATTATTTTTTGGGTTTCCATCTTATTCCCACGAGTATGGGGGAAATAACGGTCCGCCCAGGCAGTGCCCCCTGTACCTGGGTAAGCCTAGCGTAACCCGCGCAGAGTGTCGGCCGGTACTCTGGCGGGGGTCGCACTCGGGACCGAACTACCCATCGGCCATGCATCCCCTCGCGGTGCGCCGCCGCTTGGGATTCGGGGTGATTTTTTATAGAGGTTTTCTTCCTCGCGGTCCGGGCGGTTAAGCCAAGACCCTCGGTCCAGTGGGAGCGCGAGACATATCCACAGACCTCCACACCAGATTACGATCTGCGACGGCGACAATGGGAGGGGAGTCCCCCCACTGCCTGCTCGGGGCGGGATGAGCGCACACCGAGCCCGTCGACACCCCCGGACAGAACCGGGAGCCGCCCGAGATGGGCCCACCTCGTACCCCAACCTTTTTTTTTTTTTTTTTGTTTTCGCGGAGAAAGTGCCTTATGACTACCGCCCAGCCTTCATGGGGGGCGACTGAGCGGTTATGTTGGGGTCACCGTGCCTTACGACCCGGCGTTGCGCCGCCCGGATTTGATGTCAGCCTTCGGGCGACCGCCGGGCCGAGTCCCTAACCTATGTACAACGCACGGCATACCAACTAAAACTCCGCGGTGGCCCTCTTCGGCGCATTAGGAACGGCTGCAGGCTTCCTCTGACGTTTGTCTAAGACTACAACTGCAGCCGCCCTGCGCGATGCCGCCTAGTGCGGCCCGTCTCCTATTATGGGGGCTCAGAAGCCCCGCGCACCGAAGGACGCCCTCGGCGTCTACGGCAGCATGAGGCCAACTGCACACTGCCACCCATCCCGGGGGTCAACCGAAAATTGTGCAAGAGCGCACAAAAATGCACTAGGGCGGACAGCCCCTGCTGCCCGCCGACGACCCCCATCGTGGCCCCTATTAGTCGCCTTTTACGACAGGCAGGGGATACCGTGGTGGAATTCTCCAAACGCCCCCAATCCACAGGGCGGGAGACGCCGGTCAGTCGTCCACCCGGCGCCTCCTACGTCTCCTCTGGCGGCGAGAGGGATCCTCCCTCTCCCGATCCCTCTCGGCACCCTCCTTCTGCGAGATGACCACCTCGCAGAAGTGGGCCACCGCACGCCATGACCTCTCGCTGCCGACCATGGAAGCGACCACGGCCGGCAGCGAGAGATCTCCTCCGACGACTGATCTGAGAGCGCTGCGCTCTTCGTCCCAGGCTGGACACAACGCCAAAGTGTGTTGAGCCGTATCCAGCGGGCAGTTGTCACAATGGTGACACACGGCCGACACCTCCGTACCAACGATCCGGCACAGATACTCACCGAAGCAGCCATGCCCGGTGAGTACCTGTGTCAACCGAAAGGTTGCCGCACCGTGGCGCCTGTCCAGCCACTCGGCAAAGACAGGCCGCACTGCCACGACGGTCCGGAGCCCCGCTGACGGGGCCTCCAGCCTGAGACGCCACTCCTCCACGGCGGCTCGCCGTAGGGAGGCCCTCATGGCCTCAACCTCCTTCGGGGCCGGACGCTGCCCGCGACTGAACGCCTCCTCCCGCCAGTGGAATACCTCTGACAGGGCTCTGGCGTCCAGATCCCAGGGCAGGAATCCGGCCAAAAGACAAGCCGCCTCGAACGAGACCGTGCGGTACGCCCTGATCGCCCGCTGCGCCACTACGCGCTGCGGGCCCCGCAGGAGAGCGACAGAACGCTCCCCCAGGGCGTCAGCCCAGACAGGGCTGCCGTACAGTGCCATGGACCGCACGACCCCGTGGTACAACCTTCGGCAAGGGATACCAGGACCTTCCAAGTTGGGCAGCAGGCTGGAAAGAGCGCCCGCTGCCCGGGACAATTTCGTCCGCAACAACGTGAAATGGGTGCGAAACTCCCATCGGCCATCCAAAAACTAAACCCAAGTACTTCATACTCTTGCCGATGGGAATCCGCACCCCCACAACGATGTGGGCACCGGCCGGTGGCCCTCTCCGAGGCCCATGAAAACAGATGGCCTCGGTTTTCTCGAGGGCCACCTTCAGCCCCAAGCGCCGAATGCGATCGACTACATGGCCGGCGCCCACCGCCGCCAGGATTGCGGCATCCTGGAAGGTCCCTGATGTCGCCGTGACCAGCGTGTCGTCAGCGTAGCAGGTCACGTCGACACCCCGGTGGTTGGTACCACGGAGCACCCAGTCGTACCCGATGTTCCACAGGAGAGGGCCCAAAACCGAGCCCTGTGGAACACCGCACGACATCGCTCTTCGGTGCCACCCGTCGACGCCCGGATACACCACGTCCCTGTCAGACAGATACGCGTGCACCAGACGCCGAAGATAGGGCGGCACCACGTGATACCGCAGTGCTTCGTGGATGCAGGGCCAGGGCAGCGAGTTAAATGCGTTGGAGATATCCAACGATATCGCTATAACTACGCTGCCTCTGGCCACTGCTTCCTCCGCCTGTGACTTAACCCGCAGAATCGCGTGGACGGTAGAACGTCCCCTCCGAAAACCGTATTGGTTGTCGGCCAGATCTGGACCGACCCTCTCGAGATGCTCGACGAGGCGAGCATGGACGATGCGCTCGAAGAGTTTGGCGACCTCGTCGAGCAACACGATGGGCCGGTAGGCCGACGGCGACTCTGCGGGCCGTCCCTCCTTCTTCAGCAGGACGAGCTTCCCGGTTTTCCAACGCGCCGGGAAGACGCCCTGCTCCAAACAGGCGGAGAACAATCTGCGGAGCCTCGGACCCAGGTGCTCGAGGGCTAGCACCCACGCTCTACCGGGGATGCCGTCGAGCCCTGGGGCCGTGTTTTGCTCCGCAGTCGAAGCACCGCCGCCCGCAATTCCGCGGGCGACACCTCCGGGATATCCCTTGCCGAACTCATTACCGACGATGACGCCACTTCCGGTGACGCCATCGGTGGAGGAGTGGTCTCCACGGTGGCCGGGAACAAGGCCGCGACTACACTGGCCAGAAGGTCTGGCCGGAGACTCTCCGACAGTGGGGGCGCCGCTGGGCGAAGCTTGTTCATCACCAAGCGATAAGGGCGCCCCCACGGGTCCCCGTCGAGAGTCCCCAGGAACTCCTTTCGAGCCGCGACCTTGGCCCTATGAACGGCCACCCGCAGCGCTCTCTTCGCCTCTTTATAGAGGCCATAGAGCCGCCGCTCCTGGTCCTCGTGGTCCTGCCTTCTTCGCCTGCGGCGACGATGCCTGGCGTACCGGCGGCGCGCAGCAACGCAAAACGCACGCAACTGCGCTAACTCCGCCGACCACCAGTACACCTGCCGCCGCGGCGGACGACGGAGGGCCCGGGGCATGGCGGCGTCGCAAACGTCCGACATTGCCACCCCGAACCACTCCGCCTCCTGCTCGACCCGCACCGGAGACTCCGGTGCGGGGAGCCAGACACTACCAGAGCGGCCAGACCTAAGGCCTCCCTATCGAGGCGACGTAAAACCCACCGCAGGCCGCCCTGAACAGGGGCACTCGACACACCGCCGGGCTGGACACTCGCTGACGCGGAGACGTCGAACCTGATGTAACGATGGTCCGACAACGTCTCCACGCCCGCAAGGACTCTCCAGCCCCGAACACGACGCGCAACGGCGGGACTCCCAAACGACAGATCGACAATAGACCCGCCGTTGTGCCGCACGCACGTGTCCACCGACCCCTGTTCAGGACGACCAGGCCAATAGAGATCGCCCAGTCCTCCAGGACCTCGCCTCGAACGTCAAGTCGCCGGCGAACCCCAAACCACAGATTTGGCGTTGAAGTCACCGGCGACGATCGTGGGGCGAGGTTGACCCTGTTCCACCAGGGACCCCAGCTGAATGAGAAACGTCTCGAATTCAGCTAGGGGGTCTGTTGGGGGAAAAATACACTCCGACAATCCAAATGTCCCCAACAGAACCGCCACACATCCCTGGCCCTTCGCTACTTTTTTCGAGGGGCGGGGAGCCGGCGGCTCCCTGGGTGATGATAGCTACCGAACCGCCAATGTCCCCTGCCCAGTTATCACGGGGAGGGACAAAATACGGCTCGGCAACCACGGCCACTTGCACCGACCACTGCGCCATGCTTTGGGACAACAGGTCCTGAGCGCGGGCGCAGTGGTTGATGTTCGCCTGGAGGAACTTTAAGTCCATTATTGGACGACCTCTACTACTTCCATCGCGACCTGCGGTGGGTCTGCCGTCTGTGGCTGGGACACGGCCACAGCGGCAGCAACACTACGTTGCGGGGGCGGCGCCGGTTACGGCGAGAGGGGCGGGACACGCCTTCCCTCCCAGCCGGTGCCCGGCGGGCCTATCCGAAGCCGCGCAGACTGCACAGTTCGGCGCGGCGCTACACTCGCGGGCTTTGTGACCCGCCTGACCGCAGCGATAACAAAGCTCGCTGCGGTCTACTGCGCAGTCACAGCGCTCCCGCACATGCCCGGATTCCAGGCACCGAAAGCACCTCATGGGCCGCGACTCGAGCACGGTCACCCGAGCCGCGGTCCAGCCGATCAGAATTCGGCTCGCCCCCCGCACTTTTTTGGGCAGCCTTTATGGGCATCCGCACCCACACGCTGCCCACCCCGGAGCGATCGGGACGGATTTGACCGACCCTAATGCTCTCGGTGGAACACTCACCGGCCTTAGAGAGGGCCGCTGCGACTGACTCTGGAGTAGCTGTGTAATCCAGCTCCGTCAGTCGCAGTTCAACGGTCTTCGTGGGCCGGGAGATTTTAACGTCCTCCGACCCACTAAAACACTCCCTCAGCCTCGCGGCGAGGGAGTCGGCCCTCTCTTCGGAATTGGCCCCGGGCACCTCGTACATCGGGGCACCCGTGGCCGTAAATTTCGGCCTCAGCCTCGTAATGTCGAGGCCGGTGAGGTCCACCCTGCACTGAGCGTCGGTCAATACGCCCTTGTAAGTGAGCCCTTTCTCCACTGCCGCCGGCGTCAAAGAGATGATGACGGCCGCAGAGCGTGGCGGGCGAAGTCCCGGCTCGGCCCGACGCGACGGTTGCTGCGGGCTTGCAGCCGGCGCCGCACCGGACCTGGGCTTCTTCCGTTTGCCCACCACGACCGTCCACTCTCTGTCCATCGACACTGGTGCCGGCGGCAGCGGACGGGGCTCACGTGGAGCCTGCTGCGGGGGGGGAACGGGCTTCTTGTTCGCCCCCCCGGTCCTCCTCTCCTCGGGCTTTTTAGCCGCCCCATTGGCTCTGCGTGGTGCAGGACCAGCGCTCCTTGCCTGTCCACCAGACGGTCCCGCACCGGATGGGCCAGGGGCCTCAACGCGGGGAGGAGCGCTGGAAGGTCCAGCCACTGGGGTCGGGGTCAGAGGGGCGGGAGCGGGTTTGGCCGCCCTCTTCCCCTTCCCCACGCCCTTGCCCTTACCCGAGGGAGGGTGGGAGCTCCCCACTACGTAGCCCCCCTGGACGGGAAGCTCCACAGGGGCACTGCGCACTTCGTGCGCCAGTGGGGAAGTCTCCCGAGCCGGGCCCATAAGCGCCGACTCCACCCTCGCCTGCACCATGGCCTCCATCCGCTCCAGGACGTCCTCCATCGGAGCAGACTTGGAGGCCGTCTCCAGGTCCTCTAGGCGCCGGCGGAGCGAGGCATTCTCCTCCTGGAGTGTCTTTAAAGACGCCTCCAGGCGGGCGCTCTGCTCCCTCCACTTTTTCGCCTCGTGCTCGAGGCGAATTATTTCGGAGGACTCCGGCTGGTCCACGTATTTAATTATGAGGTCGGTAACCTCATTTAGGGCCTTTGGGAGGTCCCCTTGAGGCTTCCCGACTTTTTCACAATCCGCCGCACCACGTCTCCGCAGCGCAGCAGGTCCTCCTTGGAGATCACGCGGTCCTCATCGACCTGCATGATCTCGACCTCGCCGGCAACCGGAGACCTCCGAAACTGGAGCAACGTCGCCAGTTCCTCCTCCAACTGCCTCTTGCCCAGCTGACGCTTCTGCGCGTCCAGCTCCTTGCGGGTCTTTTTGAGGCCCGTAACAGTCGTAGGCGGACGTCCTCGCCCCCGACTGTCCGTCGTCACTGTTTTAGGGAGGGGCTCGTCCGTCTCACTCGTCAAGCGAGAGGATTCCCTCCGAGGCCTTCCCTCTCGGGCCGACGAGACACCCTCGCTCGACTCCGAGTCTCCTACATAAAAGCGGCCCACTAAGGCCTCGACGGGCTTCCCGCCCTCCCCTCCTGTCACCACCTCCGCCTCTCCAGCCGGAACTGGAGTAGGCAGCCTCTCCAGCACAACCACTGGCGTCTTGTTTAAAATTGGGTTTATTATTAGTGTCATTCATTATTGATCCCACGAGTATGGGGGAAATAAAAGTCCACCCAGGCAGTGCCCCCTGTACCTGGGTAAGCCTAGCGTAACCCGCCAAGAGGGTCGGCCTGTACTCTGGCGGGGTCGCACTCGAGACCGAACTACCCATCGGCCATGCATCCCCTCGCGGTGCGCCGCCGCTTGGGATTCGGGGTAATTTTTTTTTTTTTTATAGAGGTTTTCTTCCTCGCGGTCCGGGCGTTTAAGCCAAGACCCTCGGTCCAGCAGGAGCGCGAGACATAACCACCGACCTCCATACCGGATTACGATCTGCGACGGCGACAATGGGAGAGGGAGTCCCCCCACTGCCTGCTCGGGGCGGGATGAGCGCACACCGAGCCCGTCGACACCCCGGGACAGAACCGGGAGCCGCCCTTTGGGCCAATCCCATCTCACTACGACACGACGGTCGCCACAAGAGGCGACGACCGCCAACCACCTCGGTTGTCAGGATATTAGCCAGCGCGCAGATCAGCCTGATCGGTCTGATCGACGCGCCGTTGCCCAGGGTGCACCACGAGGAGGTTTCCTGACCTAGCACCCCAACCTAACCTAACCTAACCTAACCTTTTTTTTTTTTTTTTTTTTTTTTGGTTTCGCGGAGAAAGTACCTTATTACTACCGCCCAGCCTTCGCGGGGGGCGACTGAGCGGTTATGTTGGGGTAGCCGTTGCCTTACGACCCGACAATTGAGCGGCCCGGAACCCACGGGCGGCGGTCGGGCCGAGTCCCTAACCCTAACAAACTAGTCCCTACGCAACGACCTACCAACTAAAACTCCGCGTTGACCCTCTTCGGCGCATAGGGACGACTGCGTGCTACCTCGTGACATCAGGTCCGAGTTTCGTCCGCGGCCGCCCCTGCGCGGTGCCGCCTTGCGGCCCGTCTCCGCCCCGGGGGGGCTCCTAAGCCCCCGCGCACCGAAGGACGCTCTCAGCGTCAGCGGCAGCGTGAGGTCAACACCACACTGCCGCCCATCCCGGGGGCTCCTCTGACGGCGGGAGGGATCGGCCCGTTCCCGATCCCTCTCGGCACTCTCCTTCTGCGAGAGAACCACCTCACAGAAGTGGGCCACCGCACGCCAGGCCTCCCGACTGTCGACCATGGACGCGACCACAGCCGGCAGCGAGAGGTCTCCTCCGACGACTGACACGAGAGCGCTGCGCTCATCGTCCCAGGCTGGGCAAGACTCCAACGTATGTTGGGCCGTATCCCGCAGGCAGTTGTCACAATGGTGACACACGGCGCTTATCTCCGTCCTGCTATCTGACACAGGTACTCCCCGAAGCACCCATGCCCGGTGAGCACCTGTGTCAATCTAAAAGTTGCCGCGCCGTGGCGCCTGTCCAGCCACTGTGCAAAGACAGGACGCACTGCCGCGACGGCCCGAAGCCCCGCTGACGGGGCCTCCAGCCTGAGACGCCACTCCTCCACGGCGGCTCGCCGTAAGGGAGGCCCTTTTGGCCTCCACACTCCTTCAGGGCCGGACGCTGCCCGTTCCTGAACGCCTCCTCCCTCCAATGGAATGTATCGGAGAGAGCCTTGGCGTCCAGATCCCAGGGCAGGAATCCGGCCAAAAGACTAGCCGCCTCGAACGAGACCGTGCGATACGCCCGTATGGCCCGCTGCGCAATGACCCGCTGCGGGCCCCGCAGGAGAGCGGCAGAACGCTCCCCTAGGGCGTCAGCCCAGACCGGGCTGCCGTATAGTGCTATGGACCGCACGACCCCGTGGTATAACCTTCGACAAGGGATATTTGGACCTTCCAGGTTGGGCAGCAGGCTTGAAAGAGCGCCCGCCGCCCTGGTCAACTTTGTCCTTAACGTTTTAAAATGGGCGCTGAACTCCCATCGGCTATCCAAAATCAAACCTAAATACTTCATGGTATTGCCGATGGGAATCCGCACCCCCTCCACTACGATGTGGGCACCGGCCGGTGGCCCCCTCCGAGGCCCGTGAAAGCAGATGGCCTCGGTCTTCTCGAGGGCCACCTTTAAACCTAAACGCCGAATGCGGCTCACTACATGACCGGTGCCCACCGCCGCCAGGATCGCGGCGCCCTGGAAGGTCTTAGACGTCGCCGTGACCAACGTGTCATCCGCATAACACGTCACGTCGACGCCCCAGAGATTGGCACCACGGAGCACCCAGTCGTACCCGATGTTCCACAAGAGGGGCCTAGAACCGACCCCTGTGGAACACCGCACGACATCGCTCTTCGGTGCCACCCGTCGGCGCCCGGATACACCACGTACCTGTCAGAAAGGTACGCGTGCACCAGACGCCTGAGATAGGGCGGCACCACATGGTACCGCAGTGCTTCGTTGATGCATGGCCAGGGAGCGAATTAAAAGCGTTGGAGATGTCGAGTGAAACCGCGATGACAACTTTCCCCTGGCCACTGCTGCCTCCGCCTGCGACTTGACCCGCAGAATCGCGTGGACAGTTGAGTCGTCCACTCCTAAAGCCAAACTGTTTGTCGGCCAAATTTGGACCGACCCTCTCGAGATGCTCGACGAGGCGCGCGTGTATAATACGCTCAAAAGTTTGGCGACCTCGTCGAGCAGCACGATGGGCCGGTAGGCCGACGGCGACTCTGCGGGTCTCCCCTCTTTCTTAAGCAGGACGAGCTTCCCGACTTTCCAACGCGCCGGGAAGACGCCCTGCACCATACAGGCGGAGAATAAACTGCGGAGCCGCGGCCCCAAGTACTCGAGGGCTAACACCCAGGCTTTCCCGGGGATGCCGTCGAGACCCGGGGCGGTGTTTTGCCCCGCAGTCGAAACACTGCCGCCCGCATTTCCGCGGGCGAAACCTCTGGAATATCCCTTGCCGAAAGTTCCGACGACGATGACGCCACTTCCGGTGGCGCCATCGGTGGAGGAGTGGTCTCCTCGGTGGCCGGGAACAAGGCCGCGACAACGTTGGCCAGTAGTTCTGGCTGGAGACTCTGCGACAGCGGGGGCGCCGCTGGACGAAGCTTGTTCATTACTAGTTTGTAGGGGCGCCCCCACGGGTCCCCGTCGAGAGTCTCCATAAACTCCCTGCGTGCCGCGACCTTGGCCCTATGAATGGCCACCCGCAGCGCTCTCTTCGCCTCCTTTAGTAGAGGCCGTAGAGCTGCCGCTCCTGGTCTTCATGGTCTCGTGCGCGAATACGGCGGCGGCGATGTCTGGCGTATCGGCGGCGCGCAGCCACGCAAGACGCGCGCAACTGCGCTAACTCCGCCGACCACCAGTACACCTCCCGCCGCGGAGGACGACGGAGCGCCCGGGGCATGGCGGCGTCGCAAACGTCCGACATTGCCACCCCGAACCACTCCGCCTCCTGCCCTACCCTCACCGGACCTTCCGGCTCGGGGAGCCATGAGACTGCCAGAGCGGCCAACTCTAGGGCCTCCTTGTCGAGGCGTCTCAGAGCCCACCGCGGGCCGTCCTGTCGAGGGGCACTCGGTCCAACACTATTGGGCCGGATACTCGGGGGCGCGGAGACATCGAACCTTATATAACGGTGATCCGACAGCGTCTCCACGCCCACGAGGACTCTCCAGCCCTGGACACGACGTGCGACGGCGGGGCTTCCAAACGACAAATCCACAATAGACCCGCCGTTGTGCCGCACGCACGTGTCCACCGACCCCTGTTCAGGACGACCAGGCCGACGGAAATCGCCCATTCCTCCAGGACCTCACCGCGAGCGTCGGTCGCCGGCGAACCCCAAACCGCGGACTTCGCGTTGAAGTCGCCGGCGACGATCGCCGGGTGAGGTTGGCCCTGCTCAACCAGGGCCCCCAGCCGAACGAGAAAGATTCGAACTCGGCCAGAGGTCTGTTGGGGAGAAATAAACTCCTACAATCCACAAGTCCCCAACAGAGCCGCGACGCATCCCTGGCCCTTCTCGACTTTTGCGAAGGGCGGGGAGCCAGCGGCACCCTGGTGATGATGGCCACCGACCCGTCGATGTCCCCTACCCAGTTATCGCGGGGAGGGACAAAATACGGTTCGGCGACCACGGCCACTTGCACCGACCACTGCGCCAGGCTTTGGGACAACAGGTCCTGGGCGCGGGCGCAGTGGTTGATGTTCGCCTGGAGGAAAACTAGGTCCATTACTGATGGGCGATCTCCTCCACGTCCATCTCGGCCACTGGTTGCCGGTGGGCCCGCCGCCTGCGGCTGGGACAGAACCTCAGCCGCGGCGGCATTCCTTCCTTGGGGGCGGCGCCGGTTGCGTCGGGAGGGGCAGAACAAGCCTTCCCCGAGCCGGTGCCTGGCGGGCCTGCCGGCGGCCGCGCAGACTGCGCAGTTCGCCGGGGCCTTACAATCGCGGGCTTTGTGGCCCGCCTGACCGCAGCGATAGCACAACTCGCTGCGGTCCACTGCGCAGTCGCAGCGCTCCCTAACGTGCCCGCTCTCCAGGCACCGGAAGCACCGCAGGGCCGCGACTCGAGGACAGTCACCCGAGCCGCGGTCCAGCCGATCCAGTATGCGGCCCGCCCCTTCACCTTTTGGGCCGCCTTTAATGGGCAACGAACCCAGGCGGTCCCTACGCCCGAGCGGTCAGGGCGAATTTGCCCGGACCTTTATTGGTCCGCGGACACTCACCGGCCTTGGCGAGGGCCGCTGCGACTGACTCGGGTGTTGCAGTGTAGTCCAACTCCGTCAGCCGCAGCTCGACGGTTTTGGTGGGCCGGGATATTCTCATCTCCTCCGACCCACCGAAGCACTCCCTCAGCCCCCGCGGCGAGGGAGTCGGCCCTCTTCGGAGTTGGCCCCGGGTACCTCATACATTGGGGCACCCGTGGCCGCGAACTTTGGCCCTCAGCCTAGTGATGTCTAGGCCGGTGAGGTCCACCTTCGATTGGGCGTCCGTGAGGACCTGTAGGACAGGCCCTTGGCCACCGCCGCCGGAGTCAATGTTATAACGACCGCCGCGGAGCGTGGCGGCTGTGCTTTGGCTCAGCCCGGCGCGCCGGCTGCGGCTGGATGTTCGCCGCTGCAGCGGCTTCCTCCTTTCTTGTTGTGCTCACCACTTCTACCCACGGCGTCTCCATCGAGCGGGGGCCGGCGGCAGCGGGCGGGGCTCCGGTGCGGGTTGCGCTGTTGGGACGGCTTTTCCTCTTGTCTGGGTTTTGGTTAAGCCTGCCTTTTTGGCGCGGGCGCCTCCTTCTTCTTGTTATCCCGGCTCCCTCTCTTCGTGGTTGATGCCGCTTCCAGTCGCCGTCGCGGAAGGACCTGCGACTGCCTGTGGCGGGGCGCTGGAGGGTCCTGCTACTGGAGTGGGGATTAGGGGCGGGGACTGTTACCCCGTCCTTTCCCTTTCTCCCTCTTGGTTTTAGGCGGGGCGGGACCTCCTACTATTCCCCCCGACACAGGGGAGTTGTGTGTCCCCTGTTGCCATTCTCTTTCATGGGCCAGAGCGGGTCTTTGGGCTGGCCCCATCCGGGCTGACTCCAGCCTGGCCTCGACCCCTGGCTTCCACCATAGCCAGCATCTCTTCTATAGGCGGCTCCTTTGGTGGCCGCTTCCAACTCTTCGAGTCGTTGCTTGAGGCTGCGTTCTCTTCCTGAACCGTTTCAGATTGGCCTCGAGGCGGGCGGCACTGAGCTCCTGCCACTTCTTTTTAGATTCGCTCTCGAGGCGAGCGATGAGGGCGGACTGCGCGGCTGTTCGATGTACCGGGTGATTGTGTTGGTCACCCAGTTCAGAGCCTTCTGGGACGTTCCTTAAGATTGCCCGATTTGCGGACAATGGCGCGCACCACATGCCCGCACTTCTTCAAATCTTCTTTCGTGACGGGGCGGTCTTCGTCTTCGTCCATGCGTGAAGGCATCGGCGACTTTACAAATTTCAACCGGTCCTCAAGTTCCTCCTCAGCTTTTTGGCGTGCCTCCTCGCGCTTGAGTCGGTCGCGCTCCTTCTGCGCCTGTTTGAGGCCGACGTATTTACCGACCGTAGGAGGACGTCCTCTCCCTCGGCCGTCGGTGGTCTGCGCCTTGGGCACCGGCTCGTCGGTGTCGCTGGTTAGGTTGAGCGACCAGCTGTCGATCGAGCGGGAATGCCTTCTCCAGAGCCTCCTACTCCGGACGGAAGAGACACTTCCACTCGAGTCGCTATCGACTTCTGTGGCCACAGATGATCGGGCCACTCCCTCCATGGGCTTCTCGCCCGAAATCTCCTGCACAACGTCTCCGTCATTGGGTTTGCACCGCCGACCTCCGCCTCCCGGTCGGAACCGGAGTAGGCACCCCGTCAACAATATTTTGGGTGTTTTAAAATTGAGTCCATATTGGTCCCACGAGTATGGGGAAAGGGTGGTCCCCCAGGCAGTGCCCCTGTACCTGGGTAAGCCTAGCGTAACCCGCACAGAGTGTCGGCCGGTACTCTGGCGGGGTCGCACTCGGAGACCGAACTGCCCATCGGCCATGCATCCCTCGCGGTGCGCCGCCGCTTGGGATTCGGGGTGATTTTTATAGAGGTTTTCTTCC
>NW_023592457.1:0-39371 GCF_014839805.1 Manduca sexta | reverse complement strand
TTGACACTCAATGTCAGGTTGAGAAGCGTAGTTTAACCAGTTCAAATCAATCCACCAGATAAATGACGTTAGAAAAACTCGCAAAACTGTTTTACTATCTGGGATTCGAACCCCAGAACATATGTCTACAGCCAGTATATAAAGCTAGTCATAAATGCCATTTAATTCATCAAAATATACCAGAGTCCACTGACCTCACCAACCCAATACATAGGTAAAATATAGGAATCACGCAATTGCCTCTCAGTGTGAACTGAGTGCTCGGAATCGAGATATATGATGTGCCACCCACCCGGGGTACGCGACCTATTTATCCAGCAGTACCGGCGAACTCTCATTTAATAAATGATAAAAACGTATTGATTTTGTGTTCAACCATTTTGCAGGGAGGTTATCATTTTGAATAAAATGTTTAAGTACTTAGACAATTCGTCTTTAATACTGAAGACATTACATTTGTTTAAGTAATGTAATCTTGGCCGTTGGATAGATCGCCTTTGTTACAACAGGTTTTTACCTTGATCTTAAACTTTTGCGTATTTTATTGTCGTCAACTCAATAAATCTACTGTATCTTCATAATCCCGATTGTTCTTTAATGGTCCTCATAAACTGATATCATGGAACCTTTATAGCACTGCTGGGTAGGAGGCCTCCTCTACTACTGCGAGGGGTTAGGCCTGAGTCCACCAGGCTGGCCTAGTGCGGATTGGTAGACTTCACACACCTTCAAAATTCCTATTGAGAACTTCACAGGTATGCAGGTTTCCTTGCAATGTTTTTTTTTACCGTTAAAGCAAGTGATAACTCACAAAGAATACACACATAATTTTAGAAAAGTCTGAGGTGCCTTTAGGATTTGAACCTACGGAAATTCATCTCAGAAGTCCGTAATATCTTACCGTCTCCTAACTACTTGATTTCATAGTTTTCTTCATAAAAACCATTTAAATAGAGAAATCAAATCCTTTAAAAGCTATCAGTTTATCCTCATGAAACTTGAACTATATAAAAATGTTAAAACTAAAGGATGTTGCAAAAAATACAGCATCGGATAATCCTTCCTTGAATAATCCTCCCATTAAAGCGCAGGAGTTAGCTATATAAAAAGGCGAGTTTGTCTGTCTGAAGAGGCATTGAGCACGGCGCATGTCTCGTTCATACTTAGCTGTCTTGATATTTTGTGAGATGGCAGAGTTCTGGTAACGACTTTGTTGTTACTGTCATGGAAAACTAGTGTGAAGTTTTTGCGTATTACATATGCTGTAAGATTATAACAATCCAAATTTATTTTCCCCTTATTCGGTGCATCAGCTCGATCGTCTTGGTACCATTATCATTGAACATTGGTTTAGAGTAACGGGTTTCTATTGTGTTTTGTTTGAAAAAGGAGTTCTAATGATTTACTTCCCATGTCTTTTCTATTACTTATACCTTCTTTGACAGCTAGATAACCAGAGGAAATGTTGCATTGTCTTCGTACCACCAGGAGAATTGTCTCGCGGAAGATTTATTGACTCTTTAAAAACTAGTTCTATCAACTCTAATACGACAACGATCTGACTGCCCTATTCATACTGTAGACAAAATTGTATACTCGATTCTTAGAATATTCTAGAAACTCCTACATATTTCCCGCTAAAGGTCAAAGTCCATCGCAAAGTACACGTAATATCTAGTAGAGCAAAAGAATTCCACAATCTATATTTCCTAGACGGGAGACAGGGAAATAAAAATAAAAAGTTTATGTGGGCCGCGACAAATCCCCTAGGATTCACTGGAACTTCTACAGATAAAGAATAACAAATATCTGTTTGTGATGTTTCTTTATCTATAATCATAATTATGTTTATTTATATTTTCCGTTGTTTGATGAGTTTTTGGATTCGGAGTCGGTTGAGGTTTTTGAGTATGGTCGCTGTCTCTATTTTAGCCATTAAGCACTGCCATCTTATAAAGGATACTAAGCTATGTAGGTATTGTAAGATATCGTCTCAAAATGTCATAGTTCAGTACTTTGTGCTTCAAATCTTTTGCGTAACTGTTAAGATGAAGTAAGTGCTCCAAAACGAACCATAATCTTGTTTAACAATAAAAATCAACATCCCTGCAATTTTAGAATTACTGTAATTAAAGCTGCAACCATAGCCCGACATTCCCAGTCTATCACAACATAAAATTAAACGGCACAACTAAAACATCGAAGCGAACTGAAAAGAATTAATTACAACCTTTCACCATTCCGCTAACTTCGAAAGCGACCGCAAATAATTTACGCACACAACGACGCGCGCACACAAGAACCTATATATAAAAACATCTAAATTGCTCACATAAAATGCCATGTATAAAAATGTCAATAAAACTCACACATTCAAAGTGTTGCACACAACGAAAATCTTTCACGGCGCCCACACTACATATTCGCAGTTTTTTCCCGGCTGCCTGTGTGCAGGGGGTCCTGTGGGAGGTCCTGGGAGGCCTGGGGGAGGGGTAGCATACATTTTCAGGAAGGCAGCAGCGTCACAGGGCGTCTTTCAACGTTCCGAAGCCGCACACATCGCCGGCTATCGGCGAGACGAAGGAGCAAAGAGTGACGACAGAGTACGAGAGAGGTACAGAGGTTTCGGACGGATTTTATGTAGGTGTTCTGTTTTAATGGTTGAAGTTATTGGGTAATTGGTTTGGTTATTTTTGAAATATTGTTATAGGTATTGGTTTTTGTTGATAGTAATTTAATGTCATATTTTGGGAAAGAAATGCGATAATATTAAGGTTAATGTGTACTTAATTTTCTGTACAAACAATATCAAAAGCAAATATAGCCTCTGCGATTATTATATAAAGGAGACCTAAATTTAAACTTTTTATTAGAATACCTCGGCTTGTCCCTTAAGCCTTGTACCATGATTCTCAATAACTTCATGCCATAAACTCATACATAAATAACTGCTTTCCCAAATAATAACCCTTAAAGTTGTAAACCTTAAATAAAACTCAATACCGTCCATTCCAAAGTCTCTGTCCGCACCCCCCCAACCTGCTCTATGCAATCGGGCGGCCAGATCACAAGAGGAGGGGAGATTCGGGTGTGAGGAGCGCTCCGTGTATGTTCGGAAAAATGCCTTATGATCCCAACCCACCGCTACCCGTTACGTTTTTAAGTTTTTTCTTCGCGCCAACCGCCGGGCGTGGGAATTGGTATCCCACTGTGGGATATGGTTATTGATACCAGTAGTGTTTCTATGGGAATTCAAATTTAAATTTAGAAGTCCTTGTGATTGATATAAAAGTGGAGGGGAAATAAGTAGTGATGAAGTAAATTAAATCTTATGGTATCCTCATAAGGCGCATTAAAGTCCGAATTCTAACTTACAGTTGATTATAAAGACCACAATTTGTTGGAGAAGTTGGCTGATCAGAAAAATATGTCAGTTTTTTACAAAACATTGATGTGGTAAATGAGGTTACATGAACAATAAGTTAGCTGGAACAGGGCCTACGGCTTGTAAATATCAGCAATACCAAAGCTATAACTAAACTCTCCACCCTAAAACTCACTATACCTATAGAATTGAAATAAAAAACTTCAAAATACCACAATATACCACACTGCTATAAAAGCAGAATTTTGAAAATGCACAAATAATGTTTTGCTACTATTTATCCGTCTAGGAACAATTTTCATACCTTCTTTATGTTTTAAAGTTCTCTTATCCCATATCCATCAGTTTTTGCAACGTGAGACCAGAACCCATTTTCATTGCAACGTTCGAACTGCACTCACACCAAAGTAATAAATATAAAGCAAAAAATCACACGTACACGGTTGATATCTGCAACCCCCCCCTTCCAGCGAGGGTGGGAGGGCGACAAGGACCGGGGCAGGTGCTATGTATTGGTGCAATCTGAGTCTGTTGCGTTATTAGTTCCAGCGTTTTGGGTTAAACTTACATTCTGTAATAAATACGAGGGAATTGTTACTTAGGTTTTGGATTTAGGTTATGTTTTGATTTAAGAATCAGGTTACTGTATTGTTTCGATGTTTTTGATATTTGTTTTGTATCTCGTAGTTTTAAGGCAATAAGGCCCTTTTGTCTTGTAAAATTCTAATACTGGAATAGCTGGGTGTCCAGGATATTGGTTAATCTATGTTCTCTATCAAAATATACTTCATTAACTAAAAATAAGCACTTAATATGAAGCTCTTTGCTATACTCACTACATACCTACTACTTACTACAAATACCATCTCAAAATTAACCATTCTCTGCCTTATTGACAACCGATTTCAAGTTCAATAAAAAATACATTTAACACAACCATATTTAATCGCATTAAACCCCACCAAAAACCCTTAAAACCGCCACAAACGACATTATCAGAACAATCCCTCCCCCGATTGCAACTGCATTGCCGAAAGGTGGCCGAGCGCTGCCCGAAGCCGAACGTTTAAGTTTCGTGTGTCCGTTATAAATTCCGAGCGAGCGTTCTATATTCAAATTGGCCGACGCTATTGGCTGCCGCTGGGTGGTATTTTACATCCTCGGATTGGGAGAATTTTGGATGGTTGTTCGGGGTTTGAATTTTTTGACGATTGATTTTGATGCTTTGGGGCTTATGCTGATCCTGATGTAATTCACAATGATGGTAATGGAAGGTAGTTTAATAACAATAATTTATATCGCGCACTGCTTTTATACAATTTACTAATGAGTTGAGCCATTATTTGCCATAGGTAAGCGTAACGATGCCCATAAATAGTAGCACCATTTCAATTGTTTTTCTCTTATCTACTTACTAAGTACTTTTACTCTAAATGCTGGAAATTAAGCTTTATAATTTTAAAAACAATATTTAATTCGAAACATCAATCACAAGAAAAGATTCATGTTTAGCCATGAAAATTATAACACTCAGCCATCTTGCCAGAGATTTGAGAGATTTCAAAATAACGTCCAATCCAACCCTAGCAAATCCAGATGAACATGGATGAAATTTCGCCGGTACAGAAAGCTTCCCGTAATGTCTATGCATAAAGTATTTTAAACTTGTTAAAATGCAACGTGTTCTCTGCGAACTGTTGCTGCGTCGAAGCGAGGGATTTTCGGTAAAACTATCGGTATTTGTACAGTATTTGTAGATTTGCTGTCGATATTTGTTGATCATATACCAATGAGATTATAGTCTTTCCTTGTAGGCATTTCAGACATTATCATTATCATTCATAGGACGTTATTAGAAACACACGCAATACCAAACAATTGTACAAAGAACCTAAACAAAAACAATACCACGCCTGTATCTTTATATGGGTAGGCGAAGGTGCAACCAAGGCACCCACTTTACACCTGAGTGTTTTATCCAATAATGTGATGGGTGTTGTCGGGCACAAATTCAAGATGTCAGACTGATAGAGCAAATAAATCCAATATAACTTTGCCTTACCCGGGCTTTGAACCCGGGACCGACTCGAGGTACGCAATACAACTGAGTCACCGAAGTAGTTATGTCAGCCATCCGTCCCTTAAGAGTTCTGTCACTAGGAAATGGTTAAAAAGTAGTATTTCCCGACATCGCATCTAAACCAGAACCTCTGGTACAGGCCATATATGCTATCATTAAGGAAGCAAGAGGTTTTCATGAAGTTCAATGTCGCGATAAGCATACTCGTCTTATGGTAAGCGATACGACCGCCCATAAACAGTAGCAACACCATACAGTACTTTGAATGAAGATCTCCAGTGTACTTAACACCCTGAGACATAGATAATAAGCCTCAAAATCCCTTCTAATTGCGCTGAATAATTACTAGGCAAGGCAAGAGTATTTTATTACTATCGCTAAATATTGAAGATGGATACCAAAAGCCTTATTAAAAGATATGAAAGATCGACAATAGCAATACCAAGTTTCTCAGGAAACTCTTGGCACCAGAGTAAACAGCAGCGCAATTTTATGAACTCCATAAAGAACAGGCAACTTGCTGCTTTGATTTTATAACGCGAGGTGAGAGAATAACTTTTAGTTACCCGTCCGCGGCGCTATATTGAAAAATGTAAAAAAATTAAACTCTACGTTGAGTGTTTGTCGGCCATTGTTGTAAACAGTAAATGGTTTGATTCGTAGACGTTTGGGTAGTTTTGGCGCGTAAGAACAACTACGTTTTCATTTCAGTCCAAATATACCTTATATCAAAACGTAGTTGTTTATAGGTTAAACAAAATTTTAAGCAATAAAAGAATGAGCAACCAACAAATCATTAATGTATATGTAAGAAATCTGATAAATACTAATAATTCCAAAAGAATCCTGAAATCACCGATTTTTTAAAACGAATAGAGAATAGATAAGAGTGGTGTATGTATGCCTTTGAATATATCATTAATGGTACAAAGAATTGAATTGTAGATTATTTTGACCAAATTCTTGTTTAAGACAAATATCTACAGCGTGGATATACTATAATAACAGAAGATTCCACCATTTTAATAATAATAAATAATACTCAAGTTTGAAGACCATACGAATGCGCACGATACATCAACCGTATGCGGTAAAGTAGAAAATTTCAAACTAAATTCAATATGGAAACCGAATTCCTGTAAAATATAAATGCGAGAGCCATCTGTGGGGGATTTTTCGTGGTGCATCACTATTAAATGTGAAATATTATATCGGCAGCGCATGTTTTAGGGTTGGGAAAGGGTTTTGTATCGATAGAACTTATTTTTTCTGATATAAAATTAGTAAGTCGCCCACTTGAACCTACAATGAGAGTTTTAAACACATGTGAATTGTGCAATCAATACTACTTCTTTTCCATTCCTCCTTCAAAGTCAGTACCATAAATTCTTTACATATAATTCTTCTGGCCACCTGAGTATTTATATGTGATGGTCATCACTTCCTTCTTACTCACCTTTTCTACCTTCAAAGGTCAGCTTATTAATATCTTTTACAAAATATACAGTCTTAGCTGTCTAATTAATAAGATATAAAACTGCATGAAACGCAGTAGCTGTAATAATGTTCTGTATATCTCAAATCGACCTAGTGTTAATATAAAATGTTTCATCGACTCGTCCCGTCCGTACGAGCGCAATGTTTCACCGGGTTCGAGTGGGAGCGACGTGCATATCGAGCATATTCTGCACTGATAAACCGGGAGACGCAACGGGAACTGTCACGCTTCGTATTTTGAGAGGAATAAATAAGTATAACTAGTGTAGAACAAGGTATATCAATATAGTCTGTATTAGGTCCTTACATATGAAATTGGCGGTTTGTCGTACTGGCCAGTTTGATCTCTAATATCACTTCTTTGGTTGAGAATTCTAAATTCAAATTTATAAATGCATTTAACTGGTACATTTGAGTTTCGAAAACAGTAATTTATTTATTTTTTCCTGATTAGATTTTTCTTTGGTATCTTTCATATCGCAAATATCGCTATATTTACGCGTATGAGTTCCATCATGGCACCAGTGCCTCGCAATGGCCTAATATAAGGTACAAAAATGTTATGTGTTTTAAGGATGACTTTAGCTTATAATTAACAAGTTAAAGTATAATACATTTTTAATAATAATATATTAAACGTTAAAAAGATATTCTTGCTCCCAGTGCATCCCCACCTTTTCCACGATGGGTCCAACGGTAGAGCGAATATTCCGCGATGGCAGCCGATCTCATAATGACGTCACTATGTTCATGTACTAATGATTATATTGAAGTTGGATGAAGCTGCGAAACTGGTTAGAGGTAATGGCTATTACAGGAATATTTAAAAAATAAGTTTTTTTTTATATTTTTAAGTGTTCGCTATGCTTATTTTTGCCTTTGTGTAATTACTGATGGGTTCCATATAGATTGTACCTAATGTTACATATCATAATTTAAAGCCTCATCATCATCAGCCGCAGTATGTCCACCGCTGAACACCGCTTCCTCCAAAGATTTTCAGATATATCTATTGGAAGCGACCCCCATCCAGCGACCTCCTGCGATTTTTAATAGGTCATCTGTCCTCCTCAGGGTGTACTCTCAGGGTCATATAAATAAATCAATGACATCTTTGAGAAAGAACTCAGGATATTTTTATTTAATTATTTAATAACCAAAACTTAAGTTTTTATTAAAGAACTTGAGTTCAGCTGAGGCGTCGTTGTTAAAAAAAAAAAAACATACAAAGTACTTAGCTGACAAAGTCCGTTATGCGTCACAGTACTTAAGACACAGCTTAAGATATCATTTGAGTTGTTGTTTCAACGCTGATTTCAAATTGACAGCGTTGCAGCTGATATAGGACTTAGTAGCGAAACTAAGTTACAACTATTAATACTGCCCTATGAAATTTAGAAAATATGAAAATCGACGCGGTCATTCGTCGAAGCTTCAGACACTGAGAAGGAATCCCTAGTTGAGACTCAAGTTGAAACTAGATATTGAGTTGATATTAATAACCTTTAGTTAATATCACGGTCAATTTTAAAAGGGCTTTTTTGACCACTTTTTTGTACTGATGGTACTCCTCATACCTGATGGTAAGTGGTCACATACTAAACTCTGTGCATATCAAGTAGAACATACCTTAATGAAATATTTACCGTTATTTATTTAAACCATTTATTTCTCTACACACACATAAATACAATAAAAAAAGTATAAAAGAAAAAAAAACACACACACACACAGTTAACAATACCAGGCACAAAACTGATTGCTTGCACGATGTGTGGTAGAAGGGATACCAGCTCAGTATACGCTGCAAAACAGCACTCATTTTCAGCTAAACCCCACTGTTAATTGTTTAATATTTCCATTTTCTATCCAAGCAAGTCCAGGATCAAACGCGAGTGAACCACACAACATCTATCTTCAGGCGGTGGCGGAAAAAACCGCCCGTAGTACATTCGCGGCTATCTGTGCCGGAAACGGCCGGAAATGCGGAAGAATATTTTTCCACGTAAAATATAAGCGGGGACGAGTGGAGCCGGGCGTTGTGTGTAGCTTATAAAAATGGCGCTGTTAGTGTTTTTTCAAATTTTACAAATGATATTCAATTGTAAGATATGGTATTAAATTTTATAAAATATAGTTATAAAGTTTGTCGTTTTAAAAACATCATACTCTAATAGGTATTTAAAAAAAACTTATTCTATGTCAGGAATTCGTTCCCAATTTTGAGGAAACTCAGTTCTGAATTAAGATTAATGAATATAGAGGGTAGAGACAAAAATATCTTCGCAAATTTTCATATAAAAATAATATAGATATTTTATTTAGATTGGGCTTATATTTACTCCAAAACCACATTCCCATAAAATAATAAAATGTGTTGGTGCTGGAAGAATAAAAACCGTTACAGACGTATCCAAATATTTCATTTGAAATTCGAAATCCTTCTAAATTTAAATCCACAGTTGATTGCCCCATCGCTCGTGTCATCAGACTGATATCGCTTTCAGTTTTATGATCAACATAAATATGAGCCAGTCACATTTTAATAAGTTCTTATTTTAAATGTATTCGTGTCGCGTTCGAAGTTTAAATTCGACGTTCTATATTTAAATCGACATGCGTTTGACCGATGAAAGATGGGGACGTTGGGACTGATATTTTATTTATTTACGAATGTATAAATAATATGAGACATTTTCTGCGCGTGATATGTTATGTGTCAGTTTAAACTGGTTTTGAGCGTTGGGTTTGTAAATACGTAATAACATTTGAACGTTGCGTTCTAAATTTGAACTAATATGCGATTAACCGAACTGACAGCAGCGATCGATGAGTACATTAAATCGAGGACATTCCAGTAACTCCGCCTAGGTGTAATAAACGCATTTAACATACCTACGAGTCAAATTGATTGAGCATTTTATTGAAATGACTTTAGTATTTTATTCACCTTGGAGTGTATAACAATGACGCTAATAATATCTAGGAATGTAGGTAACTTGTGATGGCTTTTGTTTTTATCATCCTTTGGATAAATAATTCCCAGCTTCCTCTAACACACAAGACAATCGTACCGTCTGGAACTATTATTTAATTATCAAATTGAATGGGTTTACTTTTAAACATCTCCGACTGCTCATACACTGAGACAAGCAATTCAATTTTTCACTCACCTGTAATTAATGACGCATACGAACCGATGCCAAGTCATAATAAATCAGTTCTCAAACATGAATAGAAACAGATTAAATTATTAGGACGGCAGCGTACATTAATGTGACACAATAAAACATGTTCTCAATTCAAATCGAATCGCATACGAAATTCAAACGCGTTCTAAATTTAAATCGAGCCGTCTAATCGAACCGATAACTACCTACGTTCTACGTCTATCGAATGTTAAATACCTATCGAAGGCGGTTTCAGAACGCACACACGTTCAATTTCAAACGTCGAACGTGGTAAATATCGGTTCGAGTGTGCGCCGTTGTGCCCAATCGCGCAGAACCGATCAGCCAATCGCGTGCCGCCGTCGGTACTCGATATCGCTCGGCTATTTTAACGTGACCTTCGATTGAGTTCGGCGTTTTCCTGCGCTGTGTGCATCACGGGCGGGAGGCGGGGGGCAGCGGGAGGTCATCGCACGGTGGAGTGTTAAAGCCGAAGGTTCGATATGCCATTGGCTATGGGTGTCGTAATACGTCACGTAGATTTTCCCGGCGCTTTTTTCGCTCGTAGACGGTGCGTTTACGGATATAGGTGTGATTTGACGCGCGCTATTGGTAAATGGTTTTTCTACGGCCGGTTTGCGGAGGCTGTTATATTTTTAGACGGAGTTTCGTAGGCTGTGTGGGAGAGTTTTACAAAGGCTTTTTCAGTAAAATATACAAGTTACTTTCTTATAGAAATCTACTGTGATAAATCTAGTTATGGAATTTATTAATAGGGGACCGGCCTATGCTTGATTTTGTACATTAATCTATATGTAATGGTTAATAATACGAAAAAGAAGCACTGCTGCGAAAACTGCATAAATATTGGTTAAAAATGAGCGAGTAATTCATTTTAAAATATTGTAATGTGCAGAAGTGGGCGCGATGTGGGGATATCGCTTCATCTCTTTCTTTTGCACGCGTAGTAATTCCCGATGACGTCACATGTGTGTATTTCGTCTCTTTTCTGTTTCTTGTTAATTACCCCTTCCACCGAAATTCAAAGACTTATAACTTGTTGATTTTTTACCGGATTTCAATAATTCCTTCTGTGTTATAATTTATATTATGTAAATATTTGTTAACAGTAAAGAACAAAAATGAGTCCGGTACCCTATTGTGTATATAGATTATAATTATTTTTTTATTTCCAGATGTTTTCATACTGATTTTAAAATAAATTCCACAACAGCTAAACATGGTTTATTACTCCCCACGCATACATCGTATGTATAGGAAATGAATTGGTATTTGAAAATATTACTCTCACACGACCATATAAATCTTCAATTTCAAGTCCGTACATCTAGCCATAAACATCAATTCCATATACAGAAATATATTCAGTTTTAAAACACCCATTAATAAGGAAATAGCACGTAGATTCGAACCCCACTCGACTCAAACTATTGCAAAAAGTGGAGGCACTCAGTATTTCTATCAGTGCCCCGATACCCCTGCACTCTGAGGACCCCCACCCCACCCGGCACCCACCCACCGACGGCACGTTAAAAAGCAATCTCCTTAATGGAATTTCAATTTCCACTGCGAAGTTAACTAGAAATCCAACTAGCGACACCGTCGCGACTATTGCAATGCTTATATCGTTAAATATAAGTGGGGGGAATTTGATGCTGGTATATTTGTTGGTACACACGCCTTTGATTCCCGAAGGTAGGCAGAGGCGCAACTGGTTCACTCAGTTTTCCCGTATGTGATAGTAATGTGATCGGAGGCGAGCCTATCGCCATATCGGTCGCAAATTATAGACTTGAGACTGAAATAGCAGAAAAAATAATATCACTTTATCCGATATGAGGATTGAACTCGGACCTCAGCACTACGCCACCGAAGCATGCACATTCTAGTGTTTTTTTTGCGATGATGCACGAAGAAGTATCTATAAACCTAAATATTAGTATGCATTCGCTGAAATCTTGAACGGCAAGGTAATAATAATAATAAGGTTTAGAAAAGGAAGGCGATTTAGGCCTCCAGAATCTTAGGGACATATTAGCAAACCAATCCTACTTTTGAATAGAATCTTAAATAGATGTTTAACGTATACAATACTTAAGCTGTCACATAAGTGCTAGTTTTCAACTGAATTGCACTACAAAATACCACAACTCAGCTGTCAAAAGCCGTCATACGGCGTGACTTAAGTGATCATTTGAGATGTTGATACCTGTTTATTAAATAGCTCCGATCTTGAGAGGCTGAATTACACTTGAGCGCGTCTTATTTTAATATGTGCTTTACTTCTCGCGCAAAACGTCAGAGGAAAGAACTAGTTCACGTCGGTTCCCGTGAGACTACGACACTCCTCAATTAATTCTTGGTGTAAAGATTCGACAGCGTGCCTGCACTACTTAAAGAAACTTTACCCTTTAGTGCTCAGATTTGAAGGCATGGTCTCTTAATCTTACGAATTTGTCTATATCACTGAATGGTCTACTTTTGCACTCAAGCAGCAAATATTGTCATTGTAGCTAGTGTAACTAATAAGACTTAACATCTCATGTCTCAGGATGGCGAGCGCAGTGGAATACCAAACAATACTTTGTAATTCAAGGTGTTTGGTGGTGTCTCTACTGTTTATGGGAGGTCGTATCGCTTACTATGAGGTAAAGGTAAAAAAATATTCATATTACTTGAAGGTATTATAGCTAATGTTTTATTATAAGACTAATACGTCATGACGATGTTATGAGTGATCACATATTCTTCTGTTATCATTGTGCCAAGAGTCATCCATGAATAACGAATACTTTCGCTAAAAATCCCAGTTTTAGTTTTCTGAGTTTTAGATCATTTTGTAGTTTACGAATGTGGTGTGTAAGTGTATTTTTTGACCGAAAGCAATCATGCTTCATCAGTGCATGCAACATCAGCTGCTCTGACAAATATTCTTCACGTAGTAGTAATATTTATTTTGTTCGAAACTTACACTTTTTTATTTTACATCTATACTATAGATTCTATAGTTAGAATAACTTATTGTCAAGCGTTTTCAAGACAAATAATGATACCATACATTAATAAACCAAAGTCAAAATGACTGAATAGGGCCAAAGGGTCCGTATAACCCGATTCTTGCTATCTTCCCTTTATGTACATTTTCTATAATTTATAATTGTCAACAGAACGATTTGCATACCGAATTGATACATATTAGTACCTATATGTTGTGTCGACCAAGAAATTTTCACATTTCGCCACAGCTGTATAATATCTTTATATATCATAACTATTATCATTCAAACGTAAACATCTACACTAAATATTTTCTATAGAACACCAATTTTAGTACCTATATGTAGTGTCGGCCAAGAAATTTTCACATTTCGCCACAGCTGTATAATATCTTTATTATTCATTCCATCATCACTATAATCATTCAAACATAAAAATCTACACTAAATATTTTCTATAAAACAACTTCCAAGATATTTACTAGTGTTTAATATCTGAACGTGGTGCGGGAAAAAGAAAAAATCTATAGCGAGGGAGGCGGGTGGGAGTATAGATGCCGTCTTAAGATGGAGGGATGCCTCCACTATTATCGCGCCTGTATTTCGGTCCGTATCTTTAGTATCTATATATTTCAATTAGTTTTTAATGGTAAGCTTTGCGAATACAGAACTTGTATAACAGTTTTCTGTATTCGAGCTAAGGGTGATTGAGATTTTATTGGTATATCCATCACGTTTCCACGTAGGGGTAAGCACAGGTGCAGTGCACCTACTTTTTGTGTATGTTCCATTCTATAAGCGAAAGAAGAGGTTATCGCCATATCACTGAGGACGCCCAATTTTCGCTGTGAATGTTTCGTTCCATACTCGATTGGGGGAGAGGCTATCGCTATATCACTGCCTAGTTCGGGATTTGAATTTTGGACCTAAGAATGATGGCATATCTTGCACTCAATACTCCTACGCCCTCAAGGCAATTTTTTGGTATTTAATCATGTGATATACATGTTAAACTTATTCGAAATAGAGAGCTCAAGAAGATTAAAATAATCACAAAGAATTATACGTATGTATTTCGGCGGTTTTTTAATTATGTACCCTACCTGATACAAATACATATTGTACTAGTGGCGAAGGTAAAATTTTTCGAAAGAGAGCCACACAACACAAATAATAATATGCATAAATGCGGTTTGCAAATCAAATGATAATTAGATTCTACATAAAGGTAAGCTGATGGGAATCGGGTATAGACCTTTCGCCACTACGCTGTAAATTTTGGGGATAATAATAATAATAATATCAGCCCTGTATTATATACTTGCCCACTGCTGGGCACGGGCCTCCTCTACTACTGAGGGGGATAAGGCCGTAGTCCACCACGCTGGCCTAGTGCGGGTTGGTAGACTTCACACACCTTCGAAATTCCTATAGAGAACTTCTCAGATGTGCAGGTTTCCTCACGATGTTTTCCTTCACCGTTAAAGCGAACGATAAATTCACAAAGAATACACACATGATTTTTAGAAAAGTCAGAGGTGTGTGCCCTTGGAATTGAACCTGCGGACATTCGATTTTGGGGATAAAGAACTAAAATCTGTACACAGTTGTCTTCTGGCAAAGTAGGTGCAGGTATTAATTTGTCGCATCGACGCGGCCGGTGCGTCTCCGTTATATTTGTGCTGCACTCATGTCGGTGGCGGGAGTTAGTTATGGCCGAGGGGACGGATTTAGGTATTCGTAGTATGTGGTGGATTATACTAAGAAGAAAGAAGAAAGAAAAGAAATTTATGTTGCAACAAACACAAGTTACATAAACATAACTAACAAATAAGCGAATCAGACAAAAAAAAAAACTTAAAAACTATGTTTGTCACAAAAAAGGAACTAACTTAGCAATATGTTGACAGTGAAGCCAGCGCTGATCATCCGTTGGGCCGTTTGTTCGAAACGACGTGACTGAGGTCAAAAAAAAAAAAAAACTAAGTAAGTAATATCTATATCCATTAATTAACAAAACATTGCAAATGTACCGTCACTTACAAAAGAAGTGGAACACATTGAAACCGTTAAAACCTTTCTATACATAAACATTAATCGAGTGCGTTGGTGACGTAGTTTTGTACAAGGTACGAGTACGACTATGGTACTGAGGTCTTGGTGTCGAATCCCGGGTAGAGCAGAAATAATTGTGACTGGGTCTTTCCTTCGCAACTCCACTCTCCTCTCAACAAAAAAAAAAAATGAAATTAGTAATAATTTTTTCGAAGAAAAATCTTATTAAACTACGCTGTAAACGGACAGGAATAAATCTGAATTGAATATCGATAATTTTGATGATATTTGCTACGGAAGAAGCTTAAGCAGAAGAAAGTAAGGCAACATTTAAATCTGCCACCAAGAATGTGAGTGAAGCCGGGAGTAAAAGGTAATTGTTTTAATAAAATCCATTTAAATGTATAATATATATTAGTTATCGAGTAGCACGTGGGTAAAGCCGTGAGTAACAACTAGTTGTTTTAATAATATTCCGTGGTCGAGTGCGTCCCGCGCGCCGGTCAGATCATGAAAGCATTTCAGTGACATTAAAGTCACGTTCATTTTCATAGATTTATCGACGGACCAGACTTATGACGATGCGCTTCTCAAACTTCTGCAGCGTTTAGATTTTATAATAAATGGTTTCAAATAAATGGTTTTTATATTAACTGCCCTTATTGATGTAATTTTTTTTCCTAATTTGATATTAGATATATCGTTTGACAACAATGGACCATCTATAAATGGAATTAATGTGATTTTTAGCAATGATATTATGTTATTTTTGAACGAAAATGTCGTACAGTAGGTACATTACTTATTAATTAGGTTTTAATATTAACTGTCTTTATCGATGTCATTTTTATTTTCCGACTTTGACATTAGACTATCGTTTGATAACGATGGACTCACAATCCTAAAATTTAATAAATGTGATTTTTAGTAACATTATGTTGTTTCTTACTGAAAATATCGTTATTGACAAATTGGTCTAGTATTTGACTTTTGATTAGATTAGTGTGGCGTTTCATATTAAGCAAGCTGCACGTCATTCAAAAGTATTTTCTATATTGGCGCTTAAACGCCAAAACTTTTGAGTATTTACAAGACTTTTTCTACTTTGACGTTGTCAAACTCATCGTCTCTTAACGAAAGAGTCACAATCTAAAATTTGAATTAATTGAAATTGAGTATTGGCAGATGCCGAAAAGAATATTGGTATATGACGAAGTTTGACAACCGCCAACAAATGCCAATTGAGACGGTGAAACCGAATGTCGCGGTGTATTTGCGGGATCCACCTGCGCGCGCACAAATCATCGGCCGCGAGTGCACGGACACTTGTTTTTTACCATTTATCCGATATACATATTTATAGATGATCGGAATTTGGCGTGATTCGTGCGTTTTCAACCAGCAATTACAGTATGAAACCACAAAGTACTTACTGCAGTCTGGATTAAACAATGATGTGTGTTACTAAAACGACTGGATGCATCTTTATGCTACGGAGCCTGGGCTGTTGCTTTCAACAGCCCAGGCTCCGTAGCATACCTTGGAAGAGGACTATGTCCTGCAGTGAAATGTAACGGGCAGATAATGATGTATATTATTAAATGTTACAGTTCCATGTGGAATGTGGCATGTGACATGTGGCGGCTCTCCGCCTAGGGAAAGAACTTTTACTGTCCATTGTGAGTTCATGAGTTAAAATTCATTCATATTAATAGCTTAAATGATATTTAAATAATATCTGATATTGACAATTTCTGCTAGACAATTGTTTCTATAAATGAATGATGCAAACTAAAGGTAATAAGTAATATTTAAACAACATTAACATCATTTAGAACATCAATAAGGATAAAGAACAAGTACTATTCAAAAGACTAATGACTCAGAAGACATGTTGTGGAAACTGCTTAAGAACTCTGCCGTACCTGCCCATGACCGTGAAGAAACCAGCAATACATCATATATACTCATACAGTACAAATCCATCGAAAGTCCAAACGCGTGAATCGTAAAGATACTCTAATGTATTTTTAATACTTCCATATTTACATGCCGTGACAATATCTTACTTACAACATTTTGTATTTACACCTCCATCTGCATGTCTCTAAAGCATCATTTGCTTTGGCAAAATAATGTTGACGACGTCATTATCTTGAATATCTTCTTTTACTACATTCGAAATTAAACTTTATTCTGATTCAAGTTTGTTATAAAATTTAATAACACAAATATCGAGAAGCAAACTTACCAATGCAGTTGCAAAACTAATGATTCTAGATAAAGTACAAAATTGTATCCACGAATACATTTTTATATGCAAATATAAGTTTGTGTTAACAAATCGTCGATTGTTCTCGAATAGGCGACGATTCCGTTTTTGTACAAACGTTCAATTCGGGTAGCTTATGGTGAAACCGGAACTATTGAGTTGATGGCATTTTAAACGATTCCTGATTTTACGTTCACATATCAGGAGCCAGCGGTGTGGAAGAGATTGGGAACAAGGATCTGAATCATTCGTTTCTATGATTTATTCCTAGTCTTATGAATGTGATGTATTGTAGGGTAAAACGTACAGAATATTTGCGTAGTTTTATCTTGACACAGATGTGTACATTGGATTTGATACGTTAATAAAGAGTAATGATGTCTCCATGTGTGAAGACATACTGATTTTTCAAATAAATCCGGAGATTTTGACCATATTTTCTATCGCTTTTCAGCTGAGTGGTAAAAATATCGTCTTAGAATTGCAGGAGTCGTAAAATCTTTTTAACATTACGTAGTTCATTGAGTCGACGAGGAAGTAAAAACTCATTATCGTCTTCTAATGTTGATTGTCTTCTATACCCAACACATTCACCCGACCAAGCATCAGCCGGTCTTATTTGAATATATTTAAATTCTGATGCGTGCGATAATGAGCCGTTCTAAATAATAAAGCTGTGAAAAGTAAATAAAGCGTAGGCAGGGAACAATACGCGGAAACCCGTGGCTCGACGACGCATCACTGCTTTTAGAAGTGAGTTCTGAAGCTTTAATGGTAGTCAAGTGCTTGATGATTCGGTTGGCTTGATTAACTTGACTGATATATGAATGATTGTAGCATTTCTAGTAGTAAAAGTTGTCACATGATTCGGGTACCTTGATTGAACTGATATAAAGTTATGTGTAGTTGAGATTACCTACCAAAACATCTTCTCTATCTTAACGCAGAAGTGAACTACTGATTTAGTTACTAAATCAAAGTTGATTAATCTAATTTCGGAGGGTGACAAGCCTAGCTCAGTGGCTATTCAGAACTCTTTTATATAATGTTTTATGTCGCGTTACAAGATTAGCTTGTATATCGGATTTAGAACAGCATAATTGTGTTAACTGGCGAAGGATTATCATCTCTCATCACTTTATACTTTAGATACTACTTCAATGTCATCACGTGCAGAGAGTCAGTTGATCCTGTCCGTATAAAAATGGATACAACATGAAATAGACGTCACTGATAAGTAGATATTTACATTTCTCCGGTATGTGAATATAAACTAAATCACAGTGCACGCCAATCGAAACATGCTTGCTGCTAAAATAACACAGTCTGTTTTCGTGCATAAATCTGGAGTGCCGGTAGAGGTGACGCATTGCGTTCTGTTTGTATTCCAGCGTTTGGACGTTTCTTGACAGTTACAATCGTATATTAGAGTTCTGGGTTACTTTTTCTAGGTTTAAATAGGAGATTGAGTTGCGTTTTCGAAGAATCTATTAGTTTAGAAATTAGTGTTTTGAGTCTTTGATAGGTTAATTAATAATGTGGGACGGAAAGTGGCTTGATGAAATCTGCATGAACTAAATGCTTCTATGAACCTTTTCGAAATCGTGGGTTAATTTTATTTTGATCTTGGAAAATCTCATGTAAGAAAACCTTGACATATTTTTCTGTTAAAAGGGACCATTTTGTCAATAAATCTATTACTAAAATGGCCTACAATCAAACTACAAAATGCTATCCTATTAACGAGAATTTGAGGAGGCAAGAAAACAACATCCATTCACCGTAACATGAATGAATGTATTCCTGGATTTCATTCATCAACTCACTCACTCATAAGTAAATATAGAGATATTTATAAGTTCCGTGGGCCATCTCTCCACGTCTTGGGGGCGAGTGGCCAATTCCAGGAGTTTTTGCCTAATACTAAATCATTCCGCAGCGCCGTTTATCCGCGGTTAATTATGATCATTTAGGCTGCCTGCAAGCGAGACAAATGATTAAGTTAGGCGAATTGTAGAATATCAAAATAAGTCTAAAATTGCTAAAGGTTCATTATCATGCTTTGAAGCAGATTTTAATTGATCACCAACGAGCAATTGTCGGTGTAACAGCAACTTTAAAGAAGAGAAAAAGGAATTGAAAGGGAGAAAAAAAATTGGACCTTCAGAAATCTCATCGGCTTTACAATTTATAATTGACATTATAGCTAACCATATCAAAGATCAATCGTCAAGCTATTAAAAAGGTACCTTATTTATCAGTTTATCCAGAAATTATTAACGCTTCCTCAGGCTCAAAATGAGGTTCCAGTCATCTATCAGCTCAAGAAAGTCCGCGATACGCAGCCCATTAAAACCGAGATCTGTGAAGCGCACAGTGATTGCCCATTGGAAAGGCACTCTCACGCATTGTGAAGATTATCAGGGTATCTGTGCTTCACACGGCGTGCTAATGTTGGAAGTAATTATAAGGGAAAACGTACTGATCGTATTGACGCTACTTTGTATCTAAGGGCTGTATTACAAAATCAAGGTATTGTTATAAGTGCTCTTTTATTTCAATCTCACCTTCGTCTACAACTTCAAGTAGATATTTAATGTTGCTTTACTGGTGGTAGGATATATTTTATATCCGCCCGGATAGCGATCATTGTGGGTGTGTCAAAACCCGCCATAGTAGTCCACGTATGTCGCGTTCCGGGATCAGCTTGTCTATTTCCAGTTCAACTGGCCGGCATAATTGTGTCGACTGTTGAGGAGTAAACATTTACCGTCAGGCCAGAAATTCCTATTGGACTCCACTTCACTTCACACTACCATCAGGTACAGTGGGGTCACTTTGGCGTGCACGTATATTTTTAACTATTTAATAAATCAAAGCTGTCACTTAAGAGCTTGATCTCTGCTGAATCGGTGCTAATTATGACGGATTTTGACAGCTGACTTTTGTTTCAGTTAAAATATCATTTGAGGTGATGTTAATATCAATTTATTAAATAACGACTATCTTAAGATGCCAACCTTAATTCGACAGCGTCTCATCTCATATCGCACTTGAGAGCAAAACAGAGTTGTATTTATTAATATGGCGCTAAGACTGGCCAGCTACCTTCAACTTGATACAACATTCCTTGAAATTTGACGAATCTAACAAGCCACCGGATTGTAGACATTAGCAACAATAATATCCAAAATAATAATAATCAATCTGTAAGCGGCGATAGCCTAGTTGGGTGTGGAACGGACTGCCGAGACAAATGTCCGCAGGTTCAAATCCCAAGGGCACACACCTCTGACTTTTCTAAAAATCATGTGTGTATTCTTTGTGAATTTATCGTTCGCTTTAACGGTGAAGGAAAACATCGTGAGGAAACCTGCACATCTGAAAAGTTCTCTATAGGAATTTCGAAGGTGTGCGAAGTCTACCAATCCGCACTAGGCCAGCGTGGTGGACTAAGGCCTAATCCCTCTCAGTAGTAGAGGAGGCCCGTGCTCAGCAGTGGGCAAGTATATAATACAGGGCTGATATTATTATTATTATAATAATCAATAGGGAGAAAGTTCAGCAGTGACTTCCAAAGGCTGAATATCCAAAACATGGACACATTTCATTGCGTAAAGGAAGCGTATAGATATTAGGAACCCATCGGGATATTTGAGTTTCCTTATATCTTACTTTACAAATCGCAACACCAAGCTAATATCACGCTAGTCTTTTGTGAGACAGTGTTACTTCTCCGGCTGTAGGCTCATTCATTTTGCAGAAAAAATTCTATTGGATGGCTGTACCACTATACCTTATTAATACACTTTGCAAGTGATATAAAGAAGTATATAGGCATTTTCAGCTAGTCGACCTTAAGATGATGCAAAGATAAGTACCTACCTTATTCATCTCTGCATCACCTTAAGATCGACTGATCACTGATATCTGACTGACTGACTGATGATATGTACCTGCATCTACAAATAGTTAGATTAGTTTTACTAAAATACTTTTATTTCTCCACCTCATTCTTAACGACTTTATTTAATTGTAATGTGCAATACGATCGATATCGTCATTTCCTGTCCATTTCGTCAGTCCGCATGCAATAATTATGGCCACTAAGGCCGGTAGCTGATAAGATCGTTTCCTGATTAGACATGCTTAAGACCATTGTTGCGCGCTAGGAAACGATGCTATGCGATATTTCTATAGCCACTACTATTGTTACATAGCTTGAGGCGTGGACTGAGTCAGTTTGGGATGCGTGAGTTTGGATACTCTTATTAGAAGTCAGTAGCTAATTGTATAACCTGATACCTGTGGGCATCCTTTTATTTATGTAATCATTACAGCGATTTGCGGACTACATTTATGCATATTAGTAGATATTTGCTGTGTAGGTATCTTTCGTAAAACTTCACCCTTCGCCATTGCCACGTGGTAAGAGTAAACGTACAGCATTCCTTTTTAAATTTAGTACCTTCTTCGGCATAACTCTGTGATCTGTGTGCTAAATTTCACCCAAATGCGTTGAGCCATGAAGGATTATTGCATTGATTTAAATAGTATTTGCAAACATCTATATTTGTATTAGCACGGCATTAAGTTGGTTTTAGAAAATAAATGTCAAAATAAACAAATCACTTTGATAGTATACTCCATTGAGTCAGTTTCTAATTCGTATGTATCGACATTAAAATTAAACTATTTTTCGGATGTTATCGCGGTTTTAATATTTTACTTTTTCTCCCGACGTTTATTTCAAATATTAAAACCGCGATAAAATCCAAAAAATAGTTTAATTTTAATGTCTGAATGTGCGTAAACATAAGAATTCCTATTTATCGAGTACGTAATTTCGATAGTAGTGGTAATTGTTCATCCAAGTAATATCTTGATACGCACATCCTCGTCTCGCTTCGTTTATTTAACACCTATCGAAAAAAAATGTTACCAAGACGTATATCGTTGCTTGGGTGATGTTTTTATTGGTTTGTGTTTTTTATTTTGGCAAGGAATACGTGTCGTCATTAAAGGCAATATTTTCTGTACTTATTTTACAAAACAAAATCAGAATATTAATACTAAATTAAAAAAAAATCTCAGATTGACGGAGAAGACTTCATATCACGTCTAGATCATTTTTGTAATTATTACTTGCCCTTACTGGAGATAAATTTATCAAATTTCCTAAAATTTTATTTGTTCGTAATCATAATATAATCAAGCAGGTTACAAAGAAAATATTTTTTTTAGGATTACATCTAGAGTCCCGAGCAAATTGTGTTAGGAAATCCCATATACAGTATTTCCTGATATAGGAATCAAAACCCAGACATTTCATTATCAGGTCCATTGCCATATACAGCGACCAGTCCAGATAAATAACCTTTCCACAACGCTGATGTCTGATGTCTGTCTGCTCTACCAGTGAATATCCTGAGCCGAGTCCCTAATGTTACCTAAGTTTTCAAGGGTTGTGAGCGCCTAAAGCGCAAACCCAAAAGACAAACGGGTCATCTTTTAAAGAAAATGATAACCGGAAATTTTATTGAGATTACTTAATTTCTAAAAACCAATCTCAAGCCAAGACAAGTTACAAAAGCAGATATAATTGTGTTGTCGTGCGTCAGGAATTGAACAATGGACTGTTATCAACGATCTGTCTCCATCACCGCTACACACCGACGACTCCGGTAATGACGAGTTATTACAAATAATTTTATATTTTTCCTTCATGTTACCTTATATTTAATTGTTGTTATTGTCTTTGTTATTTGAGGTATGTTGAAAAGTTGTACCTCGTAGAACTATCTAGATATTATGTTGTAAACGTCAGTAGTTACTAATGCGTAGTCTATTTTTGCCGTCTAGCTATCTAGGAGCTGTATCTCGATTTGACGGACATTGTAGTCAGTTGATGTATCATCATCATCATCAGCCGCAAGATGTCCATTACTGAACATGGGCCTACCCCAAAGATCAAATCTACCTATTGTAAACGGCCCGCATCCAGCGACCTGCGTATTTTATGATGAAAGTATAAATAATAATATTTAATTTCTGTCTCTGTAAATATATTTAAGGTTGCAAGCTGTGTTCTCTATAATTCAAAAAGCACGTTACATTGTAGGCTTTTTAAATGTACCAATGTTTACTATGGCGGGTTACACCTCGTGTACAGTCTCTATCCAGCGGATACAAGTATAGGTATGAATATTGCAATCGATGCCTACTGACGAATTTAAGACCTAGTTTTACATCGCTTAATCCACCGCTAGATAAACAAAATAAAATACTTTATGCAATTAGAATACATATTCCAAATGATTGAAAACCTGTCCCTCTTTGGGATAATTTATGAACTGTCAAAGTGACGTCAATCAGTGCCACTGGCTGCACTCGTTCAGGCTGGTTGGAGACACAAATGGACGTGGAACCAATCAGCCCCTCATCTTGGCTGAATGTGGTCACGGTGGGTGAATCACGAATTTATAGGTTTTTGCATTTTTTTCTTTTTAAATGAATGTGACATTTTGAAGAATTGAAAGTAAGCATTTAGTAAAAAAGGTTTGGGATATATTATTTGTTATCTGAAGAATATTAATTTCTGGATGGTGCTTTTTATGGGCATTAATTGTGCTTACTTGGTTTAGGGCTCTTTCATATAGAATATAATCATCGATCTTGCTTCAGTAATATAATAGAAGGTTAGTTCATCTAATCTCTTGTGATATGTAACGGCTCCATCTCCATATCGGGCATAAATTCAAATCATGATCAATATTTTTTCTTTTCAAAAACCTAAAAATGACCAGACTTGGAAACCAAACCTCAACGTTCACGAAGCAATGAGGCGGTTAAAATAACTTAAAAATTTCACGTGCTGTCCCCCGGTTCAGGTTGGTTGGAGCCACAAACGAGCATCGTATGAAATCAATCAATCGCTCACCTCTAGGTGTTTAGTCATGGTAGCTGGTCGGTAATGACACGTGACGTGTTTAGTGGTAAGTGTTCGAAATTCTAATTTTATCGAAAACTTTTAAGACAGCTAATGTGATAACATTGTGTTTCTTTTCATGATCAGCCGGGAGTTTGGTATCGGCTTCCGATATGATGTTAGGCTCCTCCTTTATCACATCATGGAACGGAACACACATGGCCAAAAATGCTCTGGTTTCCCTCTGCCAGCCCATCGGAGATAAAGCCGTGATGAGTGTTTGTTTTCTTTTGAAATACTCTGGCATACATGCCTAAGACTCTGGTAGGAACAAGCATATTGGACTTGCAAGTCGACTGACTATTACATTTGACCTTTAATGTGCAGGATTTTGAAACACTGAACCTATATTTTACGTCTATAATTTCAAAAGTTACATCCTGATACTATTGATACCATGTCTAAATAAATAGATAAAACTCTTCCCTTTGTAAAGGCAGGCGAATATGCAAATAACCAAACCAAAATCTCAAAACATGCCAAAGTATAAAAAGCCTTTACATCGGGGCGTCACGCCTGGCCGCTGTTGGCAACAGCGTGATGATATAATGGCGATGTCGCCCCGCTATGTCCCTCTTCCTTCCTGTCTACTCCTTTTGTGATTTTATAGCGTTATGTTTCTTTATTGCTTTACTTAATGCGTTTTCGATGTTGGTTTAAGTGTGAATATAGTAATTAAATGGGTTTAAAAAATCACCCATAATATCTCTGAAGTATTTTTGTGTGCTGATCACACTGTAATTTAGTGGGTCCAGTTTATTGAAAGCCAGAAATGATTAATTTCTGTTTCTACAGCCCATCTGACGTCATCTTTTCAGGACTATCCAATCCTAGGAACATTGCATTACAAAAACCTACTTAAAGTATTCCTTAAGCATTTGAAAGTCCGATGTAGAATTAATAAATACGCAGAAACTATTCGATTTAATTTTTGACGTAAATAAAATTTTACCCATCGGGGTAGTAAACCCAGAATCTCCCAATGCATACCACCTCACTAGACCAAAAAGGCGATAACAATACAATAGTGTTAAAAACATATACCAATGTTTCAAGTTCAATACCTCACATCCTCCAAGTAATTTTCGTAACGAGCGGTCGGTACCACAAATCAGTGCCGCTCGGTTGGTCGCAGTAACCAGCGGACGTGTCAATTATACCTATTGCGACCACGGAGCTCAGGGTCAAGGAGTCAGCACCTGGTTCGTGGACGTTGAAGGTATACAGATGTTCAAAGATGAGGGAAGAGCGAGAAATTAGGGAATGAGGTGATAGGAATGTTTTTTGATGTGAAATTTTAGGTTGGTGATAGAATTCGTAAATTAGAGATGGTTTTTTATGTTCTGCGTAAATGATGTTTAGATATGTTTGAATGAGTAGTGAGAATGAAATTTAATTAGAGCCGATAAGTGTTAGGTGACCGGTGACTGCCTCGGTGGCATAGTTGTATTGCATGACCAGTACAATAGCGCTCTGAGGTCCTGGGTTCGGAATCCCGGGTCGGGCAAAGTGATATTTGGGTTTTTCTGCTCAGTATCAGCCCGGAGTCTGGAATTTGTGCCCGATATGGCAATAGGCTCGCCCCTATCACATCATGGGACGGAACATACTTGGCGAAAAGTGGGTGCCCTAGTTGCGCTTCTCTGCATACCCCTTCGGGGATAAATGCGTGATGTTATGTATGTATGTATGTAAGGGTTAGGTGCTATTATATTAATATTTTACAAAGATGTATTTCCAATCGACATAATTATGGTGACATCTGAGAGTTACCAGATCTCTCATTACTCGACATTATATGATATAGACATTAATGAATTGTTAAACAATAAAATTACTCAAACTCAATAAACAACAGTAAACAGTTAAATTGGAACAAAAAATAACCACCCATTGGCCCATTGTCGTATTGATGCAATAGATGATATTTAGCGACAGTATTGTCTGTTTGTCGGTCACACAGACAGTGGAACAAACGTGTGAATGCATTTGCATATTACAATGTCCGTTGTGTTTTCACTTGTTTTGGTTATATGTACCTTATAGCGCGGATTTTTTAATATACTGTTTATAGAAGCAGTAGTTAGATTGTTGAGTTTCGAATAATAACAGATCTGTATTTTTTTTATACGAGCATCGCAAAGTTCGCGAATTTTGATATGGAGATAGTTTGAGGCCTTGGGAAGGTCATAGGCATATCCCGGGAATATATAGCAAAATTCTTATCCGCGAAATTACACGAGGCGAGTGAAGCCGCAAGCAAAAGCTTGTAAGTAAATAAAATTACTTCTTTACAGGTATTTTGTATATTAATAGATTTATCTGTAATATAGTTTGTCCTAAGCGGCGATAGCCTAGTTGGGTGTGGAACGGACTGCCGAGACGAATGTCCGCAGGTTCAAATCCCAAGGGCACACACCTCTGACTTTTCTAAAAATCATGTGTGTATTCTTTGTGAATTTATCGTTCGCTTTAACGGTGAAGGAAAACATCGTGAGGAAAACTGCACATCTGAGAAGTTCTCTATAGGAATTTCGAAGATGTGTGAAGTCTACCAATCCGCACTAGGCCAGCGTGGTGGACTAAGGCCTAATCCCTCTCAGTAGTAGAGGAGGCCCGTGCTCAGCAGTGGGCAAGTATATAATACAGGGCTGATATTATTATTAATATAGTTTTGTCCATCTGGCTGTTTTCAAAAGCATTGTCTACTTCCGTGACAGTACAACTTTTTAAATTTATTTAAAGAACACATTTTTTTTAAGCAAAATGTTACTTTTTAATCATACAAAATGAAGAGATGAGCAAGCCTGCTTGGTAAGCAATCAATAACAACATTAGATGCATAAATTAAATTCAAAATTACTACTACATCTTACAAAGTATTTCGAGCTTAAACTATTTCCTGCCTAAAATTATAATTTTTCATCCACTATAAGTCTCCTTATGTGATACCTTGAAGGTACGTGTAAGGGAAGATGGACAGCGAGACTTCCGTCTCATTATGTAAGCCAATCCGTCTGCAAATGGCGTTAATTCAATTATAGAGCATTTACACGCGCCGGGTCTATTGGGAGGTGGTCTCAGAACAGAGGTTACTGATAATATTATTGTATAATATAATGGAAAGAAGAAAAAAGTTTTTAATCAAATTAGGACAACTAGTAGTAGTTCAATTATAACTAACTCCAATAAATATAACAGTAATAATAGGCTTAATTGTGCAACATTTTAAGGTGTCACAGTATGTATTGACGCATTCATTAAAAAAAAGTATTGTAAAGTCAGTCCCCAGAATATAAAGTTATTAAGTTCTTGAATTTTAATTGTAGCAAAACATAAAAGTCCGTTTTATAGTACTACTTACCTTTTCTATAAGAATTATTGTTTGGATGGTTAATTATTTTATTTTACAATAATTATAAAGTATGAAAAAAATTGACAATCAACTTTTGGCATTGCAGTAAGACTCTAATTTACACAAAACTAACTCTCAGTACAAAGCTAAAACAAACTTAATAGAATGTATTAAAGCACTTAATAATTTGCATTGCTACAAATGATGTAAAGTTTATCTCGTGTCGTTCTCAACTAGAGAAGTTCCTCAGATGATTGTGACTAAACCGTGGGAACGTCTGATGAACCCTGGACTCCGCGTTATTGGGCTGTAAACATTTTAATAGATGTATGAGTGTCCACTAGACAATTCTTATTGGTCCAGTTTTGTATGATTAGCGAAACTGGACTTAGTTACTTTAATTTAAAGTAGCTTTTGCATTTGTTATTAAAATTATATTATTAATTAGTCATTTGAAGTAATATGGAATCAATAAAAATATATTAAAATATAAATTCCATCACCATTTAGTAGTTCACGAGATAAACCAAAGATTACCATATAGATATTAGCATGAAAGTCGAAATTAATCAAATTATTTCAAAGCAGGAAATTCAAAATTGCTCGATCATCCGGAACGAATATATGACAAGTAATTTTGAACACTAGAACCTAAAAGATAAGACTCGTTAATCAATTTAACCTCAATTTCGTATTTACCGTTTATTAGATTTGATCTAGTGACTCAGCTGTTGATATGTTGATGTTCAAATTGGTTTAATTTATAAGGAACTCGCAGTTTTATGACTTATGAATCATCGCGACCTTACGTGGTAGACAGAGAGGTTAGTTCGTCTGGATTCAATAGACAGGGACATTTCAAGGTTACTACGAAATTTTGATGATTCAGAGGAGATCCTTAGGTAGAGAAAACTCGGTTGGTTCTCATATAGCAAATGGGTCCGCAAATATTTATTTGCATTTGTGTTATGGGTAGGAAAATATCAAGCGTTTGCTTGCGACTTCGCTCGTTTTTAAAAGTTTTTCTGGGATAAAAGTCCCGGGTTGAAATGAAGCCTGTATTTTAAGTTAGACCTCTAGCAATACATTGATAAAAACTGCATTCAGTTCCATGCAGTAGTTTTGGCGTGATGCGTGTACAAACATATCGACAGACAATAATTATAAAAACTGTTGTTTTGGCCTCTGGTGCTCAAATAAGTAAAAGCATTGTACTTTTTCTTCAATATCTATAATGTACAGACATCCGCCTGTTACAATTTTAATATATGTCATAAAGATATTAGCAATACAAGATTTTTTTTACCATGTCATCTATAGAGAGATCATTGGAGAGGTAAGATGATGTATAAGGCGAATGTGGGTGGAAGTTAATGAATAATGAATGTCGACTGACGAGAGATGATTACCTCTCGGTAATCGACACAATTACGCCGGCCTGTTGGAACCAGATATACACAAGCTGATCCCGGAACGCGACACACTTCATCACTATGACGGGTTTTAACACCTTGTGTACGGTGGTCGCTATCCGCGTGGATATGATAGCGAATCTACCTATTGTATTAACATCAACCTAAATATACTTAATAATTTCAGCCAATACAATAAAAAAGCGCTGATTTAGCATTTTTCCAACAAAGAGTGCCTTGAAAGAAATCAATTTATCGTTTTAACACAATAGACGTACCGGTAGCTCATGGAAATGATGTCAAACGTCAAATTAGATGTCTGCCTTCCTGTCCCTTGCGTTTGTGATACTACGAACGCTATTAAAGGCGCGGGCTTGACTTACACGGTCGCGTAACTTGGGGGACTTACGAAATACTTTAATGGTATATTACAATGATCATCCCTATATAAGGTACTAAGAAAACTCAAATACTTTGATCCTAGAGTGTTTTAATGGTATATTAGAGTAAGGTTACCTTGTATAAGGTATTTTAAAGTTCTATCTGAGTCTGGTACCTTATGAAGAGAACTGACTATCGATATTCAGTTTTATTATTGCGTGTTGTGTGCATTTTTAGAGCGTAAACTGAAATAGAGATAAGTGGGGATAGCCTAGTTGGGGGTGGAATAGACTACTGAGAAGAATGTCCGCAGGTTCAAATCCCAAGGGCACATATCTCTGACTTTTCTAAAGTTACGTGTATTCTTTGTGAATTATCGTTTGCTTTAATGGTAAAGATAAACATCGCGAGGAATCCTGCATCTGAGAAGTTTCTATAGGAAAATCGAGGGTGTATGAAGTCTACCAATCCGCACTAGGCCAGCGTGGTGGACTAAGGTCTAATCCCTATCAGTAGTAGTGGAGGCCCGTGCCCAGCAGTGAGACAGTATATAATACAGGGCTAATATTATTATAAGCTAAGCCAATTTCTCCTCTTTAGCTAAGCAATGTACTGCACATAAATACACTAAAATTGTATCTGTTTATAGATTTTAATGATTTACTATTAGATAACTCAATTACTCATTTGACGACCTTAAAATAAACAAAATGGACGTTATTAATGATATCTACACGGATGCTAGACCTTTCACTCATAAAGATTTAGGAGTTCATCATTCATTATGTCATTTAAATCACTCTAACCTAACACACATCAGTTTCGACCTCTAGAAGTAATATGATTTGTAGTGAATTCATATCGTAATGTTACCCTAACACAGGTGATCCTCTTTATCCAACTTTTATAAATACTTAAGTTTGCAAAGATATTTACTTTTTTGGGGTTGGGATAGGATCATGCAGTTAACTCCGGGGGAAACCTGCAAATGGGATACTGGAGTCCTACGGCTTAGCAACTGCAGGATCCTGAAGGAAAGTTGGGAGTGGATAGTTGGGAAAGAAGTGGAGAAGGACAAGAAAATGTCTTAGGAGAAGGGGAAGGGCTAGGAAATGTTCGCGAGACCTTATAGACAATATGAATTGCAACCATGAGATATGCACACTTAACTGTGAGCTTAAGGCCGCATCTAATGTCCCCCGTACATGGGCGTGCATATTTGCATGTTTGTTACAAGTAGAAGTAGAAACAACTACCGCTGATTTCAGAAGACGATCCCATGGTTCATTTCGATCAATTGTGAAAATGGAATAATCAGAATATTTTTAACATTTTCCAAATGACATATTTTGATTGATTTTCGGGACCGGAACGAAGATGAAATTTGTTGCAACGCATCCTTTAACAAGCTACGTTTCCTGGAGAAGACCACCGTAGATCTTTTACTTCTAAAAACCTTCGCGCAGACGAAGCTGCAAAACTAGTCCAGTAACAAAAAATGAATGTTTCTAGTAACCAACTAAGTATGATTAATAAATAACGAGTCGTGAACGAGAATAGCGTGCGCACACACAATAAGTTATATGTCTTGTATTAATTATAACAATACTAGCTATTACCGTCGGCATCGCTTCTTGTAAGATCCTGGAATATATAACAGGAAGACGGCATTCTTTCAGACATAACTATTAATCTCTGATGTATCAAAAAATTATAGCTGTACAAAAAATCTTCCCGATTTTTCTATTTGATATTGTTGGCTAAAGATAAATTGCTAGAACTTGCCAAGCTTTAAAATTCAGCGTCATAATGCGAGCCATTGTTGTTTGTAAGAGAAGTTCGGATTAGCAAGAATTGCAAGAATTGACCTCTGCAACTGATTTACCATAAACAAAACGGCAAGGTCTTCTGTAAATTTTGAACCTTGGCGAAATTGTGCAAGTCGTATGTATATACCTAGTCTTGCCATAAATATTGTAATAAAGAAAAAAGAAAATTGTTAACTGCAAATAACATTTATTACTTTTACAGTGTGTCAGTTTAATACATAAATATAAAACAATTAAAAATATAAAAAGCTTATTCGAAGTGGTCTCCATTGGCTGCAATACAGTCCTTTAAACGATGAGGCCAGTTATCAATAGAAGCACGCACTCTTTCCATGGGAAAATTCTTCACTGCCAATCGTATAGATTGTTTTAGGGACTCCAAATTATCATGGCGTTTAGAGCAAGCTGTACTCTCTAAAACTGACCACAAATCATAATCCAGCGGATTAAGATCGGGACTAGACGACGGCCAGTCTTCAGCTCTGATGAAGTCCGAAACGTTCGATTCCAACCAAGACTGCGTGGACCGAGCTTTATGACCCGGCGCCGAGTCTTGCTGGAAGGACCATACTTGGTTATTGAACATGGTGATGTTAAGGGGCTTAACTACCTTCTCAAGAATGGTATCTTGATACACTTGTGCCGATGTTTTGATACCTTTTTCACAAAAATATGGCTCAGTCACTCCTTCATAGCTAACACCCCACCAAACCATCACTGAAGTCGGATAATGTCCACGTTGCACTCTGTCGACTAATTGGGAAGCTTCCTTAGAGCTTTGAGCATAAATACGGTCATTTTGTTTGTTAAAATGTTGCTCAATTGTAAAAATTTTCTCATCCGTAAACAAAATTTTTCTGTGACCTCCCTTTGCGTACCGCTTCAGTAGTTGTTTCGATTTTACCACCCTATTCTTCTTTAAATTATCAGTTAAGAAATGGCCAGTGCGTCTCTTATAGGCTGCAAGTCCTAAGTCATCTTTTAAAATACGCGACATGGTTCTAGGTGCTATCTTCATTTCCCGAGATAAAATCTTTTGCTTTCGGACAGGATTTCTTCGAATTCTTTCCCTTACTGCTTTGACCACCTTTTTCGTACGAACACTACGTGGACGGCCAGATCTTTTCTGTCACAAACAGAGGAGGTCTCATTGTACCTATTAATAGCCCGGTACACAAACATTTTACTAATACCAAGTGTATGGAGAGTTTTAAAAATTGCATTTGGCTCCATACCTACTTTGTGTAATGCTATCACAGCGATTCGGTTCTCTTTATCACCCCACACCATTTTAATATCGCAAAATATTTTACAATGTATTGGCGCCAAAATGAGAAAACACAATGAACAATCGTATAAAAATGACAGATTCGAAATTCAAATGTAATATTTTTTTATAATTAAGTGTAACAGTATTTATGGCCAGACTAAGTATAACTTGATTATGCCGCAAATGTTAACTATCCAGAAGTTTTTGAGCTGTATATTGCCGTGAGACCTTGCTTTATTATGATATTACCTTTGTTAGCCTGACAAGGGTTGGAGTATACAAACACACTCCACTTTTGGATGAATACTGTAGGCGCTCGCAACCCTTGGAAATTAAATGACCATGCTGATGGCAACCAACGGGTCAAGAACCTCGACTTAGGACCGTCACTGGGGAGGATGAGACACCAGCGATTAAGAATGAAGTCCTTGCTGTTTTTAATCTTAGCTTTATATGAGTTGCATTAGCTATTTTGAGGGTGGGATAGTCTCTAGTAGAAGAACAAACAAACATACACATTTATATATGAGTAGGTGTGGACCGACTACATTGTAACGATGTTGTATGTAGTTGCCGTGAAATTAGATATATTTTACAAGTGACGTCATAATTTTCTATGATTTATGGTGTTTTTTTGAATCTCGCTAAATTGCTGCCAGGTTTTGTGCCTTCTGACGCTATGTGATAGACAAATAAAATTTGTTGATGGTAGGATATAGGATATATCCGCCCGGATAGCGAACACCGTACACAAGGTATTAAAACCCGCTTTAGTGGCCCACGTAAGCGTATGTATATCTGGTTCCGGCAGGCCGGCATAATTGTGTCGACTATCTAGGGCTAATCATTTGTCGACAGCCGACATTCTATTCGACTCCACTCTACTTACCATCAGGTGTAGTGCAGTCACTTAGGAAATACTCATCACTAATTCATAGTACCTTTTTTCCATAATCGCCTGTAGAGTAGCAAATTGCAAATAGGATTTACTTGATTTACAACTTGGGAATCATTCCCAAACATCAATGGTGCAGCAAGCAAGCTAAAGCTAAGACTAGCAAGTTCTCGCTGCAATATATTATGACTAGACTAGCAAGTAATATTTTATTAATTCTCTTACCACAAGTCGTGCAAGCTTTAAAAAATTTTTGAAGTCAGTTAGCCGTCATTGTGTACTGTAAACATTGCTTCTGCAACTTAATTTGCTAATCTCATCCTTACTTTTGAAAGGATTAACTCAGTAAATTCCACACTATGTTACCACTCAAAATAAACAATGAATTGATATTTATACAATCTAACTCAAGCTCTTAGATCTTGCCTCGGCGACTGTTCGTCAACCAATGAATGCGACAGTGCACTCAACTTAAAAAATAAACTTGTCAACCACAGAGTTGCCAATATAATAAAATATTTTATCGATATTTAAATCAATGTGAAATAAATTAGTAGAAGCATAAAATCATATTTAACTAGAATCAATAGATACATTAGAAATACTATAGTAAACATATTTTTTATTAGAATTATGCTTCCATAATCCATATACTTTAGACCAGTCGATATAGGTAAAGGGTTTTTTTCTTTACGGTGTAAAACGCAGTCACAATAAAGGACCTTACAAAGGAGTTTTATTGCATTCTCCATTGAAAAAAATATGAAAACCAACCTGCTATTTTATTAAGACGTAATCAACCTTTATGTAAATAACTCATTTGATCAAGTAACATTGTTTGGTTCTGTTTTTATGAGGTAAATAACAAGAATATTAAACGGAAATAGTATTTGCTGGTGGTAAGATATATTTTATATCCGCCAGGATAGCGACCACCATACACGAGTACGTTACCTTATGTTCCTGAAATTAAAATTAGATTATAGAATATATGTAGCTTGCTATTATTGAAAGAATTTTTAGAATTGGATCAATCGTTCTCGAGATTTTCGCGTTCCAAAAAACACACATTTTAGCTATAAAATAGATCCGTTTTAAACAAGGTTAACAATTTAAAACCCAAAAACATTACAATAACAAACAAAAGAAAGCAATTATCCATAATTCATGTTCAAAGGTACTTCACCATTCCATCGCTACACAAGTCACGAACACCCAACAAATAATGTCACTAGATTATATTCAACTAACTGTAAACACTTTTACACTAACCAAAACATTATTACCACATAAAAACGTAACAGTTCGCTCGTTAACGCTGCCCAATCGCTGCGGTCGTGTGTAGTGCATACAAAACGCTTGCTTATCGAAAATATTCGATAGAATGGAATTGATGGTGGAATGCGAAGAATTGTGGACGCGTGAGTTGTTATAGAGCCCTCTGGCTAGTTCGACAGACCTTGGAAGGCGTTAGCAAGTGGTATGATGGACTAATGGCAAATATAGGATCTGATACATTAAACAATGATACCCGCTCTGGAATTTTGAGACCAGGGAGGCAGCCGCTTTGGTATTTTCCGGGCAATACATAAGTCCATAAGCGACAGCCGCTTACCATCAGGCAACCGCTTATTCGTTCGTCTACTTCAGCAATAAAAAACAAAACAATTTTAAATGTGATTCAGTTGTTGTAATTCATGAAATCATAATAGTTTATAATAACCTAAGTTCAACACCAATTTGTCATTGCGTATGAAAAAGATTTAAGACAATCTAACCATTTGACATTGTCGGATTTGGTATCTAATCTATACCATATAGCTGAAGGGATTGTTTGAATGCAACACTGAGATTACTCAGTAACTACTGGTTTGAACTGAAAAAATCTTTTAGTTCGGATAGCTCATTTATCGAGAAAGGCTATATAAACGCTATGACCAATAGGAGCAGAGCAGCAATTTATAGTAAAATACTTTGAATGTTCAGTTCAAGTTTTCAACCGAGCGTAACAAAACACAAGAACGTGCTAACGATTGTAAGATTCTGTGCCTACAACTACCGTGTGTCAGAGCACACGAGTGTCAATCAGGTTCACAATTATCGGAGACCAGCGGACCATAACCAAACTGTCTATTGAATTTGTATCATTCAGAATATGTGCTGCAGACGGGACTGACGAATTAAATTGTGCCTAAGATTAATATGAATACAACTATAACTTTTTGTTTTATTTATTATTAATTTAAAGGCTTTGTCATTTAGCAACTATATCGCATTATAAACTTTTTGTTTAAATGCCAATAAATAAGTGCATAATGTGCAAGCATTTAATTATAATCAGGTTGAAGAGTTACTTTAATTTACCATTATGGGATCTAATTTTTAAAATAACACGGTAACTTTGGGAATTTGTAATTTATATGTTGTTTTAGACTATGATAGCGTTTACGATCAAGCTTACGTTTATTTTTCAGTGTTCCTAAATACAGAATAACTAACTTAGGCACTAAATCTATGACTTCAAAGTCCACCTCTCTAAGAGACTAGTAGAATAAGTCTCTTCTGCGTACTTTAGTGCTTACTCTATGGCAGTACATGCGTTGTGGTCACGGTTCAAAGAAATCCATTCATGCTTTGTGTTCCGTAGGGGTTGGTGAAAAATTGACTGATGTCTCTCGGCTTGCTGTTTTATTGTTCTCATTAATAGTGACTTATCTAGTTTTTAAATAGACATATGGCAGGGAGGTTGTTGATTATTAGTAATCATCACTGGCTAAAATTAAATACACCTGTGGATTTAACACTAAAAATATTGTATTAATATTATACTTTTTCATTCTAATTTAAGGAGCCATATCGTACATATGACAACGTACCTACGTTAAAAATTATGTTAATGACGATAATGATGCTGATGATCTGCTTGCTCTTGTCCTCTCATATTGTCCTTCATACAAAATTTCTGGATATGGACTCATTTGTTGTGCTAATAGATGACTCGACGACCAAAACACTTGATGGAAGCATCAAGACTCTCCTTAAAATTACAACACCACCCAAACATTGAATTGAGAAGCGCTGCGCTCGTCCGCTTGAAATATTTGATGTTATGCGTTTACACTCATTAATTGTATTGGCTACAATGCCCTATATAAGTTAAACCATTTGGCATTCATATTTTAAAAATTAATAACGAAGACTTATATCCATTTCTCTGATACTTATTCTTTAGTCTTCTTAAATATCTGTGTAATTAGAATGTGTTAAAAACGCGAAATGACCTTGTGACGTATTATTAGTATTGTTGTGAGACTAATGACTGCTGCATTGATCTATCGATTACAAACATCAAAACTAAGCTTCGACTTACGAGTCACTTTTTTGGACATTCCAAGGGCCTGGGTAACTTACGCCAATGAATTGTTATGACTCTCCCGTTAAGCCTTTCCCGTAGACACAAAACATGCATTACTACGTCCGCAATTTTCATTTCAAATAAAGACAACGCACAATGGTTGTGTAGTTTTGATTTGTCAAGCTGATTTCGTAAGGCCTTTGTGTTTCGACAATGGGTTTCATCGTAACACAAATCTTCAGTGTTGTAATGTTGGTTATTAGTAAATCAGTTATTAAAAGTTGGGAATTCCGAAGGTCTTTCCTGCGGCTTTTGGATAACATTAGTTCTGTTCTTCTGCAGTACTGACAATGGTTCCATGTCCACTCTCTCCACTTAACATCTAATTGATAGCATCGGTAGAATTTTACGATCGTTAACTTTGTCGTTCTGCTTTTGGTATTCAGTAGCATCAAATTTATGTCATTTATTACTATTGCACGCCGAAAATCGCAAAGTTAACGAACCGACCGTCTAAACCGAACGTAAAACTAGCCGAGCGTTACTTCGAAATTTTAATTAAAAAACAAAATAATTACAATACGAAAACCTTGAATAGCCCCAATACTCGCGTCGATAGAGCAGTTTAGATCTCTATCTACCCCTTTGCATATAAATGGACATTGAATAAGCACAGGCGATGCGTAAACGCATGTCCGCCATGTTGGTTTCGTTTGATACGTGCAGTAGCGACATCTGTTGAGCGTTTTGGGAAATGTTTATCGATTGTTTTGTTTGCATGTGTTTTATTGGTATTTGTGTAGATTAATTATTATATAAACAATAAATATAGTGCGATTTACTTTTTATAGCATAGGCCAGCAATTGGGTTTGAGGCTAATCTGATCTTGGTTGTTCACCACCAGAAATAATACTAAAAAATTACAGAAGCTCTGCCTGCATTAAGAAGAGCAGGATAGGGATTCAAGAGGGGAACAACAGCGTGAGGGAATTATCAGTGGTAGAGAAATCGTTCCCCGGCAATCTTACCATCACACGAGCAACTTGCTCGTCTCAAATATAATTTCAATTCAACTATCTATGTCGCTAATTGTAAAAATCTGTTATTTTGGCCAAAAATTTTTGGATTGCCTCGTATTAGCGTATTTTGTTACAAAATTCAGTGTTATTAGCTTAGAAATTTCTTTCACACGAAGCAATTACGCAAATTACTATGAAATAATGATGCATTTGCGTTAAAATTGTCCTCCTACGTATACTTACAGGGTAGGCAGAAGAACGTCTATGCGCCACAAAGATTCTTTTGTGCCGACTGCTGAAAAGTTTATGTATTTTGTATGTATTGAGCTAAAGGACATGATATTTGAAAAGAATTAATTTAAACCTTATGACTTGAAATTAAATAATTTATTGAACCCATGGAATGTTAAATATTCAGTCCATTTTTTCTTCTGCCACCATTTCAGAAATCAGTTCAGCTCAGCTCTTTTCAAAATCAGTTCAAAGGTAAGTACAGTGCGTAATATAAAATAAGTTATATTTAGTTTTTTATTGAAACATTTTAAGAGAAACTGACATTTGTATTATGGGTATTAATATTATATCATGTATTTGATACGTCTGGAAAGGTAATCAAAAATCATATCGGCGGTTGACAGGATAGTTAAGCGACATAGTTTTTCGAATTTTTTTTACTACGTTAAAAAAATGCTTATTTTAAATATCGCTCTCTGAATAAAACAAGAATCTATTCCAAAATTGTTAATTTGTAGGAATCGTCAAAGAAACGAATTTGTGTTGCACCCTTGTTTTTAAGTTGCTATAAAATTGAACTTATTAAAGATAGGTCAAAAATGAAACCCATAGCCCAAAACAAAGAAGAAAAAGTAAAGGTCGCCAACAGAAATTCGTTTTAGACGATTCCCATAAATTAAAAATTTTGGAATAGGTCATTATTTTATTAAGAGAGCAAATTATGTATGAAATTTAATGTCGAAAAAAATGTCTCTTAAGTAAGCCGTCGATATATGAACCCTATGCCAGTGCAATAAAATCTACCTTCGATTATCAGACTCCTCGGTTTACTAGATCCCTCAGGAAGGCCGGGTACCGGAGCGTGGGTACCGAAAGCCGCAGTTTAGCAATCAGGAGGTACTGGCAATCAACGCGATAGTATCGCGACGTCTGCCGGCATCCATTACGTAAAAATTACGATTACCGTAATGAAATACTAGTGGATTGTGCTGGATGTGGCTTGTAATTTAGGTTTTTATGGAAAACGTATCTTTGCTTGTTTTGATCATTTTTTTTAGGAAAATACGTATCTTTAGTTGTTTTGATTATTATGAAGCGTGTATTTAATTATTGATTAATTTCTAATTCCTTAGTGCGTGAAACATGATTGACTGTA
>NW_023592456.1:0-4009 GCF_014839805.1 Manduca sexta | reverse complement strand
ACTCGACAGTTAATATTCAACATCGAGTAGGAAAGAGAAACGAGAAATCAGCGACAAAATGGGTTTGACACATTGATCGAGTGATCTAGTTGACGCTCTACGAAGCCAATGTTAACCTATCTTCTTTAAAACCAATATTTGACATGCTCTTTTGAGCACTGTATCGATAATCAACTGAATAAATAGTATGCATTTACCATATGGTGCTTTTGCTGCGTTAGTGGTGGTATATTGCGTGCGCGGTACGACTTTCACTCTAAAGTGTCGAGTTGGAATCCCAGGTTGGGCAAAGTGAGTATGGGCTTTTCTTCTCAGTACCAGCGCGGAATCTGGAATTTGTGCCCAATATGGCGATAACCTTGCCCTCTATCACATTATGGGACGGAACACACAGCGATAAATGAGTGCCCTAGTTAAACCCCTGCCTACCACTTCAGTAACAATAGCGTGATGTGTATTTGTTGTATTTATTTACCACTTTTCTAGGTACTTGCTAACGCATGCGGCCCCTGCATCGGCCAGTGGGACCGTAAGGACGTGAAGAAGGGCGAGAAGAACACCATCGTGACATCATACAACAGGAACTTCACCGGCCGTAACGACGCCAACCCGGCCACCCATTGCTTCGTCACTAGCCCGGAGCTCGTCACCGCGCTGTCCATCGCTGGTAATGTCACATGAACAAATTATAGTATCGATACTTATATCGATATCGAGATGTAAAGAATCGAGTAAGAGTGGATAGTTTGAGAATTGTCGATCAATGCAATTATTCATTTTGATTGAAGCAAAAAATATGGTAGTATTTCGCCTAAAGCTCTCAACTGTCAATATTTAACACAATGCTGATTTAATTTTCTGTACCTATATCTGAAAACGATACTTCTAACCTAACATTAGCATTAACGACATTGTAAATATATTCAATCATTCCTCACTAATTTCTATTCCAATAATCAAATGCCATTTGCTCCCCAGGTCGTCTGGACTTCAACCCAGTGACTGACGAGCTTACCGGCTCTGACGGCAAGAAGTTCCGCCTGTCCGACCCGTTCGCGGACGAGCTGCCCGCCAAGGGCTTCGACCCTGGCCAGGACACGTACGAGCACCCGCCTGCTGACGGCAGCAGTCAGTATTACATACATACCTTTAAAAATCACATATACTCACGCCTTTTATCGTATGCGTAGTCAGAAGCGCAACTAATACACTTAATTCATGCGCATTTCGTCTAATAAACGGTCGTGTGGCCATATCGACAAGTATCGTCAGTCGATAAATCGCAGTTTTCAAAAAATTATCCTTTTTCATTCCATCGCGAATATGTACAGATCAAGATAAAGTTTATTCATGATTTATTTATTATAATTCGAGTAATAAAATTGGGGTCCTTTATTAAAAACAGCCGATGAAGAATGAAAGACTGACTGTACATAAATAACTAGAACTGATATCTATGGTGTGATTGGAACACAAGTTGCAATTCAACGATATTAATTAATTTTCATATTAATTACACCAACAATTGTATTTGCTATAGTTTCATTTCCGTTTTCGATACCAAAAAGTAACTATCATACGGATTAGTATCTTAAACAATCATAAAAACAAAGAGCATACTCAGTATTGAACATAATTTATAATCACATCACTTGAATATCGAATAACTTGCCCACAGAGGTGAAAGTGGACGTGTCCCCTACCTCGGACCGTCTGCAGCTCCTGGAGCCGTTCGACAAGTGGGACGGCAAGGACCTCAGCGAGATGACCATCCTCATCAAGGTCAAGGGCAAGTGCACCACCGACCACATCTCCGCGGCCGGTCCGTGGCTCAAGTACAGAGGACATCTCGACAACATCTCCAATAACATGTTTATCACGTGAGTAGATATTTTGAAGTTTAAAATTAATGAATGATTTATATATTTATAGTTTTTACTTTGTAAAATTTTGGTCGAGCCCTACAACAGCTGTTAACGTAACGTGTCTGGTCAAGGCATGTTAAAAATATATGATTAGTATCGATATTTGTTACAATTTGTATAAATACTTGTTTAGGTTGACAATTGATAGTATCCAACCTAATAATATTGAAAAGTAATTTACCAACAGTAATATTATGTTACATGTTGTTATTAGATTTATTTGTTTGCTAAATCGATTATATATACTTATCGAATTGAGAACCTCCCCCGTTTTTTAAGTCGATTAAAAAGGTAATGCACTCAGAAAAATGATACAAAATATTCTAGCATTATTGAGACAATGTTTGTCTCCATTTGAGACAGCTCCAGTTACCATTATATCTTTAAATATATGCGCTACTTTCACTAGATAACAGGTTTTTTGGGATTAAATCTGCTCTGATACAAAAGAATAACAGTGTTGTAAAAATGCTTTCCCCAGTATCGGTCAAATTTACATTATTTTATTATAAATAAACTAATAATATACCACAATCACTATCACAGCGCAACGAACGCGGAGAACGGCGAACTGAACAAGGTGCGCAACCAGGTGACGGGCGAGTTCGGTCCGGTGCCCGGCACGGCGCGCGCGTACAAGGCGGCCGGCGTGCGCTGGTGCGTCATCGGCGACGAGAACTACGGCGAGGGATCCTCCCGCGAGCACGCTGCCTTGGAGCCGAGGCATCTCGGCGGACGGGCTATCATCGTCAAGTCGTTCGCTAGGTAAGATCTTTTGAGACGAATTTATGCCAAACGCTACTAATGGGTGAAGAGATGCCAAGAATGTAATAATTGTTCTTAGTATAAAGTATTTCAGTTTACCATAAATAGAAATTAATAGAAGTGATATGATAGGCGGTAATACAAATTTTGAAACGTTTTTTATAACTGGGTATATGTATATCCAGTCAATTAACTATCTGAGTATAGCCTATTTTAAACAATAAAAGATTATTTCGAATTGCACTCATTCCTATTTTAGTAAAGTATTTATTTGATGTAGGATTCACGAGACCAACTTGAAGAAGCAGGGTCTGTTGCCCCTGACCTTCGCCAACGCCGCCGACTACGACAAGATCCAGCCCACTGACAAAATCTCGCTCCTTGGACTGAAAGACCTCGCACCTGGCAAGGTATGATAAAGAAATAATTAATTAAAACATTATAAAAACTTACAACGCGTTACACATTTATCTCGATCATTTTGTGTCTGTGTATCATCCTATTTATAAATGATATTTCATGAATTTAAATCTGGAAATATTTTTACATCTATAGTCAAAATATGTTTATCCCTTCTAATTTACTTACATAATCGTATATTTCTGTCCCCGCAGCAAGTAGACTGCGAGATCAAGCACAAAGACGGCAGCACGGAACGCATCAAGCTGAACCACTCTATGAACGAGCAGCAGATCAGCTGGTTCAAGGCTGGTTCGGCCCTTAACAGGATGAAGGAGATCGCCAGCGGAAAGTGAACACGCCATTTTAGTCTTAGTTCCACTTGCACTGGACCTGTACGCTAACATGTGGTATTATTACGTTGGCAACACTAGATAAAATTGCGTACGCAGTGCGCTCGTAATGTGGATGCCTTCCTAAATGTTGCCATCGTATTTTTAAGTGCCGGTAGGTTTAGTTTATTTTAGCAGCTAAAATGTTATTAGCGCAAATTATGCTAAAATTTGAAGTTCTGCAAGCCCGGTGCAAGCAATTTGTTACCACGTAGATAAATCATATTTTTAGCGCATTTTCTCATTCAGACAATACCTAGTTCGACAGTGAATCTTATTAAAATTAGAGTAGTACAAATAGATGAACTTAGCATGTAAGTTTCAGTTTTTTTTGCCCACAAAGAAATTATTTTCAATCAAAAAATATACACCTTTTTTAATTATTTATGTAAATATTTAACGAACTGCGAAATAAAAAAATATACTACGTTATTGGCGTGTTTAATTTAGGTTTGACCTTCACTACAAGAAAAGTTGACCACCAATAGTCAATTATTGAACTAAAATTGTAAGAAGAAAAACAGCACA
>NW_023592455.1:0-6841 GCF_014839805.1 Manduca sexta | reverse complement strand
AATTAGCTCTACATTTTCTAATGTGAAACGAACTATGTAAAGTACTAGGCTTAATCATCTTGCACTGAGTCACCTCTCTGCCGTTATTTCATTCTTATTATATATTTTTTTGCAAATATCAATTTTAAATTTGCTTGATGGTAAACAATCTGGGCCTCCTCTACTACTGAGAGGGATTAGGCCTTAGTCCACCACGCTGGCCTAGTGCGGGTTGGTAGACTTCACATACTTTCGAAATTCCTATAGAGAACTTCTCGGATGTGCAGGTTTCCTCACGATGTTTTCCTTCACCGTAGTAGTAGAGGAGGCCCATGCTCAGCAGTGGGCAAGTATATAATACAGGGCTGATATTATTATTATTATTATTATTAAACAATCTGACTGTTGAACATTAGCCTATATATTTCGTCAAACACAATCAGTACCCTGAGCACAAATTTACCCGCTATTGTATAATTAATGTGCTAAATAAATTTTTGTATGGATATTTGAACAGCGCTCCGGTGAGCGTATTCGGAACTAAAACGGCAGCGTGAACATCGCGCGCGTGTAAACTTCGAATAATAAATCAAGTAACATAATATCATAGTAACGTTAAACTTAAAATATGAAAATTGACAATATGTATATGTTTTTTTTTACGTACCTATATAATTAACAAACAACTATCGAGAAATACGTGAATGTTCACTTACTCGATACAAATACTATAAGATAATGCGTAAATTCCTGCTAGAGGTCAGTTGTCTTCTACATGAACCCAATAAGAAGACAAGCAAAGTTCACCCATCATGCAGAGGAATTAGACAAGATAATAGTGTGATATCAAAATAAGATCATAATTTTAAAAAGTAGAGAAATCTTAGTCCATCTGCATGACAGCGAGACAGATACAGTACTTATACATTTATAAAACTTTTTACATTTTTTTTCAATAGTACAGCTGTATACTGCATTGGCGACATTTTTCGAGTTGGCACCGCGCCCAGTTTGGAAGGGACGGACGGATATTAAACTACGAAAAATTGAGAAAACGACTTTTAAAATACCTACTGGTGTAATTTTTTTCATATTGAATTTTCCATACATGAATCACACTCGTAACAAAATAAATTAGTAGTGGTGAATACATTTTAATAGAGTGCAATTTTTTAACACAAATCTGTTGATTTATCGCAATAACTAGTTTAAACCTACTTAAAATAAACGTATCCGTGAACGATGTGTGTAAATAAATAATATTATTATAAAAAATACGATATTAACTGCACGGCTCATAAATGTAAATTTAAATATATTATTTTATATCGTTATTTATATTTTTTTGCATTTAAATGTTAAACCTCAGGAGTAAACGCAAATGAATCCGTCACAGTACGATTAACCGAACTAGTTAAAAAGTTTTTACATTTTACAATACGTATTTTTATACTTTTCAGTTTTAACTGATTATATTTTTTCAACGGTATTTTAAAATCAAAAACTATAAACCACAATAGGTACGCACAGAGCGATATACATACGTAGTAGGTAAATATAGGTATTACTAGATTATCTTTCATATGAATATATGTAATTACATTGGTTTTATAGGATAAGATGTCTGCTATTATTATTATTTATTAGTAAGTAATTGTTATTTGTTTTAACGCACCAACACTTTAGAACTTGACATCTGATTGTTACTGAAAATTCTTATATTAATACCAACCTAGTTATTTACTTATACCTATAAATATAATACTAATTATTTCTCGAGCACTATTGATTTGTATGGCATAGAAGCTAATGAAATTATTGATGCCTGGGTATAACGATTTACAATATTTTTTTCTATGGAGAGTAGCGTGTTTTTTAAATTAGAATTCGTCATAGTCTGGATGGTCGTGGTATTCACTATAAGAAGACAAGCAAAGTTCACCCATAAGGCACGGTGTTCACAGGCAATCGATTTGTTTCTTCCAATAAACACAATATACACTAAACGGGGAAGGTGAGGTGCAACCAAGATACCTACTTGTCACCATGTGTGTTCCGTCCCATGATGCGAGCCCATCGTCATCTCGAGTATTCCAGATTTTGGGCTCATATTGAGCAGGAATCTTGATATTACTTTTCCCGAACCGAGATACGAATAAGGGACTTCAGAGGACTGGTTGTACTGCACATGCTATACAACTACACCACCAATGCAGCTATAGATTTGTCTTTTTATATAAATAAATAGAATTTGCGTATTCGATATTCATAATGAGTGGTTTCAGAGCGTCATGCGGACACAACACAAGTAGTTCATGCTCAATTAAATCAACATTATGCTGCATTTGAATAATTAATCGCTGTATACTAGCATATAGAAGAATATAGAGATTCATCACCATTTCTGAAATTGTGGGAATATTTTGGATGCAATTTTTTATTGAAAGCCGTCTCTAGTAAGAATCTTCTCGGAATAATGCAACTGTGCATTTTTCTGAGATTTATGTTAATTTGTTTTGATATAAAGTGCTCCAAATTTTATCCAAATCCATACAGTGGCGATATCCTTACATATATGTCGTCTAATTTATAGTTTCAATAAATTACTTATTAGAATTATCTAAAAAACAGTAAAATCTAAGGAAATATCACTCAAGCTAGGTATAATTTCAATCTGACTAATCGGCCATCCCATCAGAAACAGAGACATCAAAGTATATGAGTCGAGTGCAGTGGAAGGCAAGGGCCCGCGACGAGGGCCCCTTGTTATCTTTCACGGTTCGATTGACGCGCTCAATGCAGCCAGCTGCTATCATTAGTTGTAATAGGTACTGGTAGAAGCGTAAGTAAGTAAGTTCTTATGTTTATTGATATGTCGATGGCTTCAAAGTAAACTATCGTATCTGAAAAATATTGAATTATATATAATTTAAATATCGTATACATTTTTTTTAATGGGTTTGGTAGTAAACTGGTCTAGATAAGGAAATGAAAAAAATAATCGTAATTTTTACAGATACGATAGTTTACTTAGGAGCCATCGATATACTGATATTTAGATGTGCCATATAATTTTTTTTTATACATAGGAAAGATCGACATTGTTTTAAAAAGGATTGTTTAATACCTACAGTATTTATCTTGTTCGGAATATGCTACGTCTATTAAGTAAACGCTTAAACTGTTGGAACAGATTTTTATATTTCACATAAAGCAATATTGATAACTATTCACTTGTTACATGGCCCATTTTTTTGTCTATAGCCACCGAGATTAAAAACCAGTCAGTTCATACTAAACCGAGACCAAAAAATCCTTGATGGCCTCATAGGTTTAACAAAATAACTTTTGTAAAGTAAAAAAATTTGCGTATAAAAAATACTTTTTTCTCATCTGTACAACCCATTGAAGGTGTAACTAATGATGAATCACTTGGATAAATCGCAAGAAAACGCTCGGTGCCATGATAGTAATACTTTGGCGTGCAAAAAATCCCCTACGCAGGTTATTGAATAGCCTATTAATGCTTAGGGCTCAGTCTACAGACGGTAATATTGTTTTAAACGTTTAAATATACATTAACATAAATCATGTAGCGTGTGTTTAAAATTTCTTAGTCTGCCATTTGTAGTTTAGTCATGTTTGTTATTTATTTGATTTTCAGAAATAATATACGCTAACTATGGAACGCTAACTAAGCGGCGATAGCCTAGTTGGGTGTGGAACGGACTGCCGAGACGAATGTCCGCAGGTTCAAATCCCAAGGGCACACACCTATGACTTTTCTAAAAAATCATGTGTGTATTCTTTGTGAATTTATCGTTCGCTTTAACGGTGAAGGAAAACATCGTGAGGAAACCTGCACATCTGAGAAGTTCTCTATAAGAATTTCGAAGGGTGTGTGAAATCTAATTAATCCGCATTAGGCCAGCGTGGTGGACTAAGGCCTAATCCCTCTCAGTAGTAAAGGAGGCCCGTGCTCAGCAGTGGGCAAGTATGCAATACAGGGCTGTTATTATTATTATTATTATTAACTATGGAACAACAACTAATTTTTATATATACTTAATTATATTTACTGTTGTCTGTTATTTCCAAACATTGTAACGACATAGATAGATAATAGATGTCGCTAGTTCTTTAATCTTTATTTACGGGGTTTAATGCCAACTTTAATTTTTACAATATGGTTTTGCGATGGTTTTACATACTTCAGATTTAAGACATAATGTCGCAGTAACATGGATAGCTAAACATCGTATTGTTGAAATATAAATTAAGTTAAAGTAAACATTGTAATCTTTAATACACGAATAAGAAAAATATTTTTTGGTCAGAATTACAATAGATTTTTAACATCTATACTGCAACGTTCTGTAGTAGATTATGTTTGCCGGTGGTAGGATATATTTTATATCCACCCGGATACCGATCATGTAAGTGGGCTCACGCAAGTGTGTTGCGTTCAGGATCAACTGGCCGGCATAATTGTGTCGACTGCCGAGGGTAATCATCTCTCATCAGTCGGCACTCTATTGGATCCCAATTCTACTCACCATCAAATGCAGTGAGGTCACTTTGCCGTGAAAAGAATTGTCAATCTAGGACACAGTTTAAGGGAAAAAAGACGCACCTTTATGTAATCAAACCGCATTCCAAGCGGAGCCACGATCGACAGCTAATTTAATAACGTCATAATTTATTGCAGTTAAAAGACACTGAACAACAAAAGGACGTAGAAATCAAGACAGATCGTACACCAATGCCATTCTAGATTTAATATTAATAAAATATGTTTCAGATCGAGGCAATCAATCATGCGAGGTAGACGGTAGTGTATGATCAAAGACATTAAACAGTATAGTTATAGAACGGACATAAAGACTAAATTTGTGCTCCAAAAGTGATTACCAATTGGTAATAAGTCGTTGTTTTATTTGAAATGTCCGTATCACAAGATGTCGCAGCGTCCTTAGATATTAATACAAAAATAACATATTTACAGAAAACATGTGCAAATCACGATATGGACAAAATATGAAGTACTAGTTGACCCGACATACGTTGTCCCGTCTTAACTATGAATTTGCAGCGCGCATTCTGTCAATCGCTGACAGTTATTTCAAACAATTGACAGTTATATAAAATTAATATTTTCATTAAGTTTTCTTAAATTTTCTAATTTTCCGCGCAATTTTTTTGAATTTTTCCTTTCATAAGAACCTTCTGTCAATAACAAACACAACAAAAAAATAGTGAATTCGGTCCAGCCGTTCATGGCGTGACCAAGGGAAATAGGGATTCATTTATATATATATATATATATATATATATATAGATTTTACAAGTTAATTGGTGTTTTGTTACTTCACGATTACTCAGTCGAGTAATCATCGCATGACCGCAAAATGTTTGTATGACAATCGTTCCAATGTCCACTCTATATCATTTTAGAACTCTGTGTATAAACCTAGCCAGATCAATTTGCGTTTAGCTAGGCATTCGCTTTATGTGAGCATGATTTATAATCTATCGGTCTAATTATGAAATACGTTTGTATGTGGTGTGTTTAACTTTGTTTTGAAGCTGCCAGTTTATTGAATGGTCTGTTGAAGATTCAATGGATTATGACGTTATGATAAATCAGACGAATGGTAGGTAGAGAGACTTGAATATCTTTTTACAAGATTAAACATGACGTAGAAATACTATTTGTAACTCAGTCAGGTTCAGCACAAGTTGATTAAATAATGGCTGCACTAAGAAAACAGTGATAAATGTTATAATATGCTTAGTTAGCTTAAAAATTCGGCCATTAAACTTTATGCACAGCGTACATTGCCAGAAGCCATTATCATAAATATTTCAATAATAATTTACCAATAAAGTAAGAACTTAGCCGAATTTATGCTTGTCTCGTTTGTACTTATTACTGTTTTAAGATATATGGACTTATGATTTAAAAGAAAAGTATAATTTATCCAAAATTAAAGCTTTAAAGTTTCTACAAATTTAGCTCGGCCTACAAGCTAGTTAATAAGATTGAGTAGTGTTATCGTTTGAGAGTACAGTTCGTCTCAAAATGGGTATGAGTAGACGGTGCGCGAAATTTCTACACCCGCCAATGTAGTTAATTTCCGCGATAGACTGTCGAGAAATAACTAATAGGCGGCTTGATACTCGATTAAAACTTAGAACAGTTCGTTATAGTCTTTGTTTTGTAGAGTTGAGGCCTGGTTAAAGGTGCATTTTGCTTTTGAAGTACAAAATTTCTATTTATGTGTTTTAAAAATATCAGAACACAAGAATGGCTTTATCTACATTTAATTCGAGGACGATATATCTATTGGAAAACATCTTTTAGTTTTTTACAATGTTATAAGTATTTGATATCAAAATAACCATAAAGAAAAAGTTTCGCAAATTAAAAATTCGTTGTTACGCTTCTTTGAAAGTTCCATCTCACGGCGCAATTATTAATGCCATAGATTTAGGATTTTAGCGTCTCTTAGAACTAAGACTGACCCAGCATTATTGAGCGCTATATTGTCAATAAAAAGACAACTTGCAAAATTAGTCCGCCATTTTGCAATTGGTTAAGGATTAAAGTTGGTAACTGACCTGCGTGCTTGGCTGTGGTGTACTTCCGCCAAGGGATGCGTGATGTATGATTAACGATGGTGCAAGGAATCAATTTGCACATGCCAACGCGTTCCGGCCATGTTATTAGCCGCGCCCGCGTTCCTTTTGCTTTTTTAGTTGAACCACAAATGAAGTTGGTTCCCGTGACGATTGTCTGAACGGTTGTTTTTTAAAGTTGGTAACAGCCGTGATATTTGAGTAATGGTATTAAATTATGATG
>NW_023592454.1:0-1000 GCF_014839805.1 Manduca sexta | reverse complement strand
TGCAAACTTTAGTGTTACTCGATTTAGGTATTACCCAGCATCGATTCATAGCTCAATATACATCAACTAGATCTAGAAAGCAACTGTTTATGACATGTACAGTACAGTGGGAATATTTCACCAACGACACGCGCTCTGTGCGTAATAATTAATTCATTAAATGTAAATTAATTTGTGTATATACTCTAAAACCTCCGACGTAATGTAATAAGATGTTATATTTATATTACTATAATGTATATTTTATAGATATGCATTAGTTGCATAACGTATAAACACGTAATGAATATCGATTAGAATGTAACTCAGTTGTGTTAATGGAGTCGCTTAGTGTCAGGTAATAGATATACAGGAATACTTTTATAATAGTATGTTTAATGTATGTATAATATATTAGTTATTGATCGCTTCACCGCTCGCGTTTAAGTCCGTTCCCGATTAAAAAAGTAGCGTATAGCATGTAATAATCGGAACAGTAGCTTTAAAGATTAGCGCATTGAAAAACAATCTAATCTCACCAGGTTGCTGGTAGTAGGATATATTTATATTCGTCCAGATAGCGACCACTGTAAACAAGGTGTTAAAACCCGCTATAGCCCACGTGTATCGCATTCCGGGATCAGCCTGTGTATATCTGGTTCCAACAGGCCGGCATTATTGTGTCGACTGCTGAGAGGTAAGCATCTTTCTTCAGTTAATAATCGAGAATCCAAAAAGACATATTTGCGTGCCCTATATTATAAGCAAACCTAGAACCTCGCCGTTTACAGCACGAAATACACAACTGAATGAAGGGACATATTTCGATCTCACAGTTTAGAAAAATAACAGCAAAAATGAATTTATAAAAAAATACTGTTCGTAACTATTATGTAGAATACAGATAGTATGATAACAATCAGTGTGGAGTAACTGTGTCACGATAGTAAACGCTAGTTCCCAATGTTTTGCAGCCTAGTATCGGCGTTGTGTAAACAAATTCGCACGGGAACCGATCCGC
>NW_023592453.1:0-11113 GCF_014839805.1 Manduca sexta | reverse complement strand
AATTTTGAACATTTATCTGTACCTATATTATTTTTATTTGCCGATTACACGAAACCCCTCAAGCCCATTCGACAAACGCTTTATCGCATATCTTAAATAATCAAAATCATTTTAAATGAGACCATATGCGTACGGGCCTGCGTGTCGATCGCCGGTGTCACACGGGCCCACGGACCTCGAGGGCAATGTGTTACGAAATTAGGTAATTTATTTAGTTTCTTTTAAACTTTCCAATATTACCTGCGTATCATATATATATTATTTATAAGTGTACTTATTGTTGCGGTATATATTGCAGCGTGAAAACAAACATTTAGATAAAATAATTTATACACGTCGTCGGTAGAAATACAGTGACGTCATATAGAAAAGGCTGGACAAGATGGCGTGAGCTTGATTAATCAGTGTTCCGTATGTACATAGTTCTCTAATGATTACCTCGGAATTTGGAAGACACTATTAGCCGACAGAGGTTTTGTGGCACGTCTCGTCACGGTAAAGGTGGAAATATCTCTTCTAAAGAAAAATGTTTAGTACGTAGAACTGTCATCGCCATTGAGTATATGCCTACCTCATTCAATTTTCTAAATAACAGGAAAAAATGCTTTAAATTAATCCAGGCTGAAACAATTGGATTTTGTGAATACGCATGGAAGCCACATGTAGCTAAATTAAACTTGTGTCAAGTCTTGGTCCCTAATAGTGACAACAAGTATTTCTTTCCCCCACCTTCTCCTGCTCCTCCCATCTATATTCCCTTGGGTTCCTGCGTTGTCGTTAAGCCGAGAGGTACCAGTTTCGCATTAGCAGCTACCTGTCGGCGTTGACTAAAGGAAAACTTAAGCTTCCCAAGTGTTAACGCACTTGTGGACCCCTACACCCCAATGCAGGATCCACAGAGCTATGAACATGGGAATACCCAAAACAATATAGTGGCAACATCGTTACCGACCTTATGTACTCCCTCTCTTCCTTTCTTTATGGCACGAATACCTAGTATAATAAAACTAATCTATGTCGGATGTAAATATCAGACCTAGTCATATTTTTTATTGTTGATAAAATCTTTGAGTTATTTGGCTGCGGATTACTTGCATTCTTGCGGATCCCTAAGTTGCATCACAATATATTAAAGCAATTAAATATGATATTTCTATTGTGAGTCCGCAGTCGTCCGCGTGTTCAGTGCAGGCCCAAGCATTTAAAAACCAATTTAATGGGAAATTCATTGCGTAAGTTATTTCTGCAGATTTTAATAGACTAATGTTAAAACTATTTAAGTTACTCTTTTTAAAGAAAACGTAGTTAAATAAATGAAAATTTATCTAAACTACATTTTACAATTGCGAAAATGTAAATTAAGTTTTCTTATAACGTAGAATTGGAATAAGATTTAGCCAAATTCCTTTATGCTCTTGCAGACTTAAGAAATCAAATCGTTTTGGAACCTCCCTTATCAATGTCCAAATGTGTTCAATCTAGCTAGACCTTTAAGGCACAGCTACCTCTAACTCCAACAAAACTTTATGTTCGGCCTAAAGTCACTTGCTTTTCTCAGCCTCCGCAATTTAATAACAACAAAAATAAAAAACCATTTGAAAGCTAGCTTGCCCTAGTACCTACTTCGCTGTATTTTAAATGCTTCTTTTGAAAACGGATTTTTTCTAAAGAAAGTTATAGTTTCAGTATTGAAGCTAGTGCACAAAAAAGTCGATGACGATACAATAACTAATTATCATCCACGTTAATCTCACCATTCTCAAAATTGTTTGAAAACTAATGTAAGCACGTAGCAAGTACCAACCTTTGAACGAAGGACTAAAATGGATTCCAAATAAGACAAGTCCACCCTGGTGGTCCCACAAACACTCCGACTGAATTACTAGAAAAAAAAATGGTTTCAGTGATATTTTGAATATGTCTAGTGCTTCTTCTGTCGTTGTTCGGTAAAACTTGTAACCACATAATACACATTGTTTAACATCATAATCTGTAACCAAGTTTTTAGCAAAATAAATAAATTTGATTTGAACAAATAGATAAAACAAAAACAATAGAAACATCAGCGATGTCTAATCCGTCAGGTCGGCCCAAAATTGATCTGTAGAGCTATTTTATCAAATACATTATATTGATTTCATACAATCTTACATCCTGGGTTTAGAGTACCACACGAATATCGACCGATGTAAAACGAATTTGTGTCAAAATAACTATGTGAGTAAATGGGTCGACTACAATACCATGTACCTATAGCGGTCTTGACCTATACCCCTAGCACGGATTCACTTGTTATCGTATCGTTAACGTAATTGTTTTGTTTAAGGCCCTCCCTTATGCAAACGGCCTTGATCATTCGTTCCATACATTTGCTGCGTACATTATGGGTGGGAATATGCAAAGATTTACGAATAATTGCTTTAAAAATACAATGTTGGGTGTTTTTGAAAATTTTAATCGACCAAAATGTTCCTTATTACGTTGTTTATCTAATAGCGTTCATTGCAAATTAAAATGATGAAACAATATCTGCATTATAAAAATGATAAACAGCCAAAGTAACGATAACATATTGTGGAATAATGTGATGTTTATTTTCTTATAATCTTATAAAAAAAATCTAAAAATTTTAATCCGCCGTATTGCAGGGCACCGCCTTAAGTAAATTATTGTATGGAAATTTGAACAGCGCCTCATGAGCGTTTTGGAACTAAAATACTAAATCATGAACAGTGGATGCGTGTAAACTTCGCATAATAAACACTAATTAACAAGTTAACTTAAAATATAATGGGAGTCAGTAGTAATCTTTCTTATTTTTTTACGTAAATATATTATATCAACCAAATATAGAAAAATTCGTAAACTTTAAGTTACTCGATATGAAAACTATATGGTAAAGCGTAAATTCCTGCCAGGGGTACTGTAAAACTATATAGATAAAGACTGTCATTGGGCGCATTATTAACAAAAAAAAGCAGTTTTGAAAATAGAAATTGGTTGCAAATCGCATTTAGTTTTCGAATTTTGAAGTTTGCAGCAGTTTGCAATGCGCAGACGACTTCAGCTTGCTGCCAAGAAACAGTACCTACTCTATTATGAAACTAATAGCTACTTAAGTTGTTAGAACTAGACGATATCCTCTGACTATAATTTGACAATGCAATTACGTTATAAGTAGGTATTACTTACAAGCTGTGTTTCTAATGTTATCGTCGTATTGCAATCGCTATTTATAACCGTGTTACTATTATAACACAAGTGCTATTGTTATAACACAAATGCATGTCCCAATTAAAGTAAGTTTAAGATTAGATGATTAGGTAGGTGTACTTTTATTCACTGCGCCATTCCTTGTATTTCTAGTAGTATCTATTCTTGTTTTAGTATTTAATAGTACTAATAAAGGTATGGATACAATATAGGTTGATATGTACATATAATCGGCACACACTTGGTTCTGTTTCTTGACGCCACATTAAGGTATATGGCGTGCGGTTAGGATGGCATTTACAAGAGGACTCTCCGTAATACCCAGACATAATTTGCTCATCATATTAGCCTCTGATCGTCCCTCTTCGAGCCTTGAGGAATTAGTTGAATAGGTGGCGGCGCGCTAACTATGGGCGAGAATATTCAAAGATTTATGAATAAGTTCTCCCAATATTAAATACTGGGTGTTGGAAAATGAACACTGCAGGTACTTTAAGAGCGCGTTAACTGTTTTAGTGGCAATATTGTTGGTGAGCGCATTATGCGTGGTGCAGCCAACACGCGCGGAGCGACTGTGCCTGACCGGGAGCTTCGACCATCAGGTGAAGACGCTGCTTGACTACGTCAAACTATCAGATGAGCAGCTTAGCAACATTTTGCAGGTACCCAGGGACTTGAGCGCGTGTTTGAAGACCACTGGCCCGGTGAGATGTTATATTTAATTCAATTGTATTCTATCCTATTCCCAAGTACTCTGAATTTATTTAATGTAGATGGGGCTTATGTCCTCTTTCAGTGCTTATACTGTTCGCATAAGATGGCTATAAATGCACGGCAACAAAGATCATTTGATATGTAAGAGAGATAAAAATAATTATTAAACCTTTTCTCTTTCAGGCTGTAAAGTAATGCCATATGGGTCGACCATAACTGGACTCGCTCTACAGTCGAGCGATATCGACTGTTACGTGGACATACCAGGCGAGCACAACGAGAATCCACAGGTTCTAGTAGCCGAGGCGCTGGAGATTTTAAAGAACCACCCAGATCTATTCACGCATTTCGAAATAAGGCCGACGGCTCGCGTTCCGCTGCTAAAATGCGTACACATTCCCACCAATGTTTTTGTCGACATTACTTTTTCTGGTCCTTTCTCCATCAACAGCAGCCGTGTATTGTCTCACCTTCTGCATTTAGACGAAAGAGGCTTAGAGTTAGCTAGGATCCTCAAGTATTGGGGCTCGGTGCACGACATAGCTAACGGAAAACTAACGCTGCCGAGCTATGCGATGGCGCTGTTGGCTGTGTTTTATCTACAACAAAAGAATATCGTACCGCCCGTTACCTTGCTACAACAGAATGCGACTCCCTACGAAATTGACCACTGGAACACTGCTTTCCTGCCCCTAGAATATCACACGGATAACAAGGAGTCCCTCTACGAGCTGTTGGGAGGATTCTTTCAATATTACAACGACTTCGATTTTGAAAATACCATCATATCACCGTACCTTGGTTATCCCATAAAAAAAAAAGATTTTCAAGACTTAGATAAATTTGACGACTTTGATTTATACAAACGTAATTTAGAAAATGGCTACGCGGCGCCGTTTTATTTCGGATATATGAATATACAGGACACTCTGAAACACAGTGAGAATATTGCGAGACCTAACAGCGACCGCTGGCTCGCCCTCAGGCTGATACGGCATTTGAGAGCTGCGGCGAGTATGTACCAAGAACTCAGCAGTGAAGAATTCCTCAGTGCTGTGTTAGTGCCCGAGAAAAGGCTCGAAGCCGGCAAATTGACCACGTTTTGGGAGGGAGGTATTGGTGGTCCGGAAGACTGCCCGAAGATATTTCAGGAGAAAATAAGATGACACCAAATTATCATGACAAAAAGATCCAGTTACATTTAAGAGAGTAAAGTATTATTAAGAATTCTTGTTGACTCTGTGTTCGATGTTCGTTTTTTATTATACTGTATGAATAGTTTCTGATTTTAGGGCTTGTTTCACAATTTCTAAATAAATGCTCCTCCTCCTGTCACGACTCACTACTGACGTACTGTTTATTCAGATGCTACACACGCGCAACATGTGAATTGGTTGTATGTGGCAACTTTAGATTATAATCTATAGCCCAATATAATTTACTTGAAACTTATGAAAGCAGGCCCTAATTTCTTTCGGTTTATAGAATACTGCCTATATTGTTTCAAATTAAATGTTATGCTAGGGCGAATAATCTGATCTGAATGCTAGAATTTAAAATTATGCATTTATATTTAATTTGGTTGACTTGTAATGTATATCGTCCCAGTGAAAATAATAAAATAACGGACCCAAGACTGGTATTTCTAAGTGTCAGTATTGTATTTTTGAAAATGTATAGTTTTAGTTACTACTGAATTGTCGACATTGTAAACATATTAAAATTTCTATTATACAAAATTATAAAATGAATACATAGTAACTATATTATGTTTTAATTTCTTAAATTTTTCACAGTTAATTTCTTCAATTCAAAGGGAACATTGAATTTACACAAAATTATGTTAATTATTGTTGTGGCATTTTGGAGTAGGTAAGTTAATGTTTAAAGTGGTCTATTTAGGTTTTCGTCCGGCATCATGTGGGATAGCAATGTGATAGTTTTCTGTAGACCCGATGAATGGGTTTTATGATTGGTTAAAGCACTTTATATTCACAGCTGTATTTAGTATGTGTCAGTCAGTAGACAATCGTTTTATTATAATAAAATAACCACACCTCCATAACTTATACGCGGTGATATCCTAGTTGGAAATGGAACAGTTTGCCGAGCCTCTCAGTATAGAGGTGACCCGTGCCCAGCAGTGGGTAATATATTATAAAGAGCTGGTATTATTATTATTGTTAATATGACCATACCATTTAACTTATCTTTATATCTGGAACATGTCCACTGAGTTTCATTGTCTGAATCTATTCAGAACTAAGTAAATCGCGCCTGCTGTGTTGGAACCAGTAGTTAATAAAGAAAACACATTGATTAATGTTTCCCCGGTCTTCTCAGGTTGGCTAAAACACGTAACGCCACGGTCCTTATGGAATCAATAAAAATTAAACACTGAAACATTCCATTCTGTACGCTTTATAATCTTCTTCTTTTAGGCCGCGAACAACACGTAGTTCTTTATATAGTACTAGCTTTTGCTCGCGGCTCCGCCCGCGTTATAAAGTTTTTCAGGCTAAAGTTTTCCATTATAAAAGTAGTAGTTTCCCGGGAGCCTATGTTCTTCCCAGGGTTACTAACTGTCTCCATACCAAATTTCATCTTAATACGTTGGGTAGTTTCTGAGTTTAAGACATTCAGGCAGACGGATGCAGCGGGGACTTTGTTTTATAATAAGTATATTTTTTTAGAACATTTTATGAGGAACAATCCCGTCATATATCATTGTTGCATAACTTTAACCGTTTACGCAGCGCACGCAACGGAAGCTCTCAAAACTAATAAATTGTCCCCGTATTTGCAACATGTTTCATTACTGCTCCGCTCCTATTGGTCATAGCGTGATGATATATAACTTAAAGCACTCCACAAACAAAGGGCTATTCAACACAAAAAGAATTTTTCAGTTCGTATCGGTAGTTCCTGAGATTAGCCATTACTGCTCCGCTCCTATTGGGTATAGCGTGATGATATATAGCCTATAGCAATCCACGAACAAAGGGCTATCCAACGCAAAAAGAATTTTTCAGTTTGGACCGGTAGTTCCTGAGATTAGCCATTACTGCTCCGCTCCTATTGGGTAAAGCGTGATGATATATAGCCTATAGCACTCCACGAACAAAGGGCTATTCAACGCAAAAAGAATTTTTCAGTTTGGACTGGTAGTTCCTGAGATTAGCGCGTTCAAACAAACAAACAAACAAACTCTTCAGCTTTATATAATAGTATAGATTTTATGGGTCGCGTTCTACGAAAGAACCACTTTTACGGTACATAGAAAAGGAATATTAGGTATCAAAAGCTAGTTTTGAAAGTATAAAAAAGAAATTAAGTTTCCAGCCGTAAATTGTGATTTACAACAATTAGTACTTAAAAAGGGTTTAACTCCAAATGTAGGTAAGCATGTTGAAGAGCAGCGAAGTACTGGCAAATCTTATTTTAACAAGTCTACATCACTCATCAAACATCATCTTTACTAACACAGCATAAAACCAAATTAAACATACGTACTCTTGTAAGTTGTAACTATATAATATCTATAATATAACACACATGATTTACTATTTTAGGTACCGCAAGTAAAGTACATAATTTAATTAAAATTAAAATTGCATATTATCGTGAGAACATACCTAACTTGGACTTGTTGGTAGATATTTTGATTTTGGCCTCCAATAACATCTTCATTATGTACAAGTTTCGTCGTGAGGTTTTAGAGACAATCATAAATTTTAAATTAACATCACATAAAAATACAACGAAAACATGATTGATTATTAATATTGTAATATATAACGTTTTAAAAACATAAATTAGGTACCTATAAACCGACTATTATAATTGTTTGGTTATTTTTGCAGTTCGTTACACAAAAATTATGACCCATTTCAAAATATAAAACAAAAATAGGCATTTTCGAGGTCATTATAATAAACCACCTCTGTTGTTGTAAACAGAGACACATTAGTTTTAAATTTCTGCCACGGCATGCGCTGCAAACGCTTTACTGTACACCCACCATTACACACCATTACAAGTAGTCAACAACAACCCACATAGTCATGTGGGTAGCGAATGGTAGTATAGTAGTAAATCTCGTATAAACAAATATAACATTATTTTTGAAATTGGTTGTTTCACTATAGTTTAGTGTTTAGTTAACTAGTACAGGCTAACTATGTTCGTCTCTTTATCAGTTATTATTTCCTTTGACCGCCAGAAAGCTACTATATTAGTTCTGTCATTTAGTTTAAGGTGTATGATCCTACCATAAGGTTGAATCTCTGTGGAGTAGTTGTGAGACCTGGGTTTGGGTGTAATCCTAATGCACACAATTGAGTTGTAAAAAATTTGTCTGGGACAAGGTGTAGAGGAGTCGACTCTAGAGTAACGGGTGGGTAGAGGGCGGGTGAGGCAAACTTCAGACTGATCAATAACATTAGAGACCTGTTGAATCATGTGAAGTACCATGTGATGAACGATAGACTCAATCCCGTCCGTTAATATTGATTGCCAGTCCCAGTACATAATAAACGACTCACAATAATATTTTCCTTTGATTTAGGCTCTCCCCCAAGCAATGTGGTGCGCTGACTGTATTTTTAGAAGCTATCTATTTGAAATTTATAATACATGAATAACGGTTCGTGGCTTCGCTGCAATACAATCCCTTCTCTCTACAAAAACCACTAAAACACTGTACGACACGCTTTTAATTCACCTAGAGGCTGGCAGAAGTGTAATTGAACCACCCACTTTCCGCCGTGCGTATTCCGTCCTATGATGTGATAGGGGCCGAGCCTATCGCATATCGAGCACAAATTCCAGACTGGGTTGATACTGAGTAGAAAAATACAATATCACTTTGCTCGATTTGGGGATCGAACCCGAGACCTTAATACTGCAGTCGTACCGTAATACAATTCCGCCACAGTCAGCCAAGAGGGCCTCCTTACGGCGAGCCGCCGTGGAGGAGTGGCGTCTCAGGCTGGAGGCCCCGTCAGCAGGGCTTCGGGCCGTCACGGCAGTGCGTCCTGTCTTTGCACAGTGGCTGGACAGGCGCCACGGCGCGGCGACATTTCGCCTGACGCAGGTGCTCACCGGGCATGGTTGCTTCGGTGAGTACCTGTATCAAATAGTACGAAAGGAAGTAAGCGCCGTGTGTCACCATTGTGACAACTGCCCGCAGGATACGGCCCAACACACGTTGGAGTCCTGCCCAGCCTGGGACGACGAGCGCAGCGCTCTCGTTTCAGTCGTCGGAGGAGATCTCTCGTTGCCGGCCGTGGTCGCTTCCATGGTCGGCAGTCAGGAGGCCTGGCGTGCGGTGGCCCACTTCTGCGAGGTGGTCCTCTCGCAGAAGGAGAGTGCCGAGAGGGATCGAGAGAGGGAGGATCCCTCCCGCCGTCAGAGGAGACGAAGGAGGCGCCGGGTAGACGACTGACCGGCGTCTCCCGCCCTGTGGAATGGGGGCGTTTGAAGAATTCCACCACGGTATCCCCTGCCTGTCGTAAGAGGCGACTAATAGGGGTAGACGAAGGGGGTCGTCGGCGGGCAACAAGGGGCTGTCCGCCCTACTGCATTTTTGTGCATCCTTGCATATTTTTCGGTTGACCCCCGGGATGGACGGCAGTGTGTAGTTGGCCTCATGCTGCCGTAGACGCCGAGGGCGTCCTTCGGTGCGTGGGGCTTCTGAGCCCCCATAGGAGACGGGCCGCAAGGCGGCACCGCGCAGGGGCGGCTGCGGACGAATACTTAGACACTTCCGTCAGAGGAAGCCCGCAGTCGTCCCTAATGCGCCGAAGAAGGCCACCGCGGAGTTTTAGCTGGTAGGCCGTGCATAGGTTAGTTGTACTCGGGTTAGGGACTCGGCCCGGCGGTCGCCCGAAGGTCGTCATCAAATCCGGGCGGCTCAACGCCGGGCCCCAAGGCACGGTTACCCCAGCATAACCGCTCAGTCGCCCCCCACGAAGGCTGGGCGGTAGTAATAAGGGACTTTCTCCGCGAAACCAAAAAAGGTATTCAAATTACAGGGTATAAACTATGTGATAATCTAGGCCATGGTCTACCTCTGTGCCAAATTTCAACCAAATCCGTTCAGTTGTTTCTACGTTTGATAGTAACAAACATTGAAACATTAGAAGGAAGACTAGTAAAAAATATATATAAACATTTTTCCGTAATAATCTATACTTTGGTTATTTCAAAATATATAATGATGATATTGCTTCGTTAATTACATAATAAAAATGCTGTTAAAATTGTTGATTCCGTGTCCGTGTCTCCTCCTAAATAATTTTAATTGACAACCGCAATTATTAGAAGGAATATTTTTGTAGTATATAAAATTTTCAAAATATCCAAAAAATATTGTTTTATAGTAATTATTCGTTAATCAATAAGCAATATATAAATAAGTATAAAACTAGTTGCTCAAGGCCGCTTACTCGGGAAGGGGCATTAACTGCACTGGCAAGATTAAAAATAATTTATTATCTATTTATTACTAGTTTCGGCTGGAGTTTTGTTGTTCCTTAAAGCATTCTTATATAAGTCCGCAGTTGTTTTCACGTTAAGTTCATGGATGCGTGTGTAAAAAATAAAGTGATGGAAAATTCAGTGTGTAAGTACCTTGTTATTTAATTGATTTTGTTAATAATGGCAAATATTACTTATCCAGATATTTTTGTGTTTGCAAACGGTAGAAAACTTTTTCCGCATTTACCAAACATTATATTAAATTCTTACAATTTTAGGCATTAAAACTGAAGGGTGAAATATAAATGTAAATAATTTAGTTATTATATTTTATTAGACGGTCAACGTTTTGCCTTATGCTAGTACACACAATTGAATGTCCCTTGAAACAAATGTCTCGGTATTTACCTATATTCGTAGATTTAACAGTTAGATGTCATGTCACGAAAAATCAACGGAGAAATAGGCTATATTGATACTTCTGGCTGACTCGAGTGAAAGTAGCAGTATTCAAACTTCGTGGCTTGGCTTAACACACGGCTGCATGCCTGGCTTTGGTTGGCATGTGCTGTGCTGTTACAGTATACTTACATATAAGGAACTTTTAATGTTAGTTTTTACTTTGCTACACTGCCAAACGATTGTACGTAGGTACCTGTTATAGAGATAAGCACAAGTCGACTCCTTTGTAATATTCATTGGCGTA
>NW_023592452.1:0-7345 GCF_014839805.1 Manduca sexta | reverse complement strand
CACTGTTCATGTCTACCAAAAGACCTATAAATCCAGTTTTTCTACGTGATGTTATAACATATTGCCCAGAAGCTAGTTTTAAATTTCTTATATAATGTTCAGCCTCGCTAAATAAATTAGTTACTCTTTCGATATTCTGTGCACATATCGCCTTTTTCCAGCCAGCAGGCCGCATTGAATGACTATTTAACACGTCGAAGACGTCATTTATTATTTTAATGAAAAAAAACCGTAACTGATAAACTGATAAACTCTGTTAAAATATCGATACCAATAATTTCTAAACAAATCCACCCACCCATCCCTAAGCTTGTGTGTAAACAAACATAATGATTTTAATGTGTATAAATCACGCCTAAAAGGGTCCAAAGCTTAACAAACCAGATCCACATATCATTTTAATTGATAAAAACACATCCAAAAAGTAAATATACAAAGATATTTGCTAATTTTCGGTAAAACAGTTACTAACCTATGAAAAGATATTTCGGGGTCTTTTCTTGCGTGAATTCGATTTACATCCTTTCACACAACACTGAATCATTTTCGAAACTTAACAAATACACTAATAAACACACTGAACAATTGAGAATATGATTATATTACTTTAAATTCAATATTTATGAAGATTTGTTTACATCGTCTGACACTACATGTACCTGCCGACTGCCCAGCATAAAATGGCGTTTCTGCCGCAAGGCGGTCCCAGTGTGTTGAAGTAAACGAAATAGTGCCATATTCGAAGAAAGCAATTATTTTTGTCTTTTTTGTTGCGTTCCAAATAAGCTTTGAGTAAAAGAGATAGACATATATATTGACAATTCTGCGTCGATTTCCCTAACATAAATATAACTTATTCATATAGCTAACTTTTGAGGCCTGTCCTCTTTATATTTAGTCATTGATTCTGAACGTAACTTTAAATACGTTGTGTCAATGACGTTTTACAAATAGACGCGGCATACACTAACAAAATGGCACAAAAAAACGGCGCACTATGTGCTATAGTCACGTACCTGTCCATATAATTACCAATTGGCTCGAAGAAGGAATAAAAAGATGCAGCACACATTCGTTAGAAAAGGATATATATACATCGACAGTTACGTAACAACGTTAGTGCCGCACGCTCATTGGCCAAAGCGCGTGTGACCTACAATCAGAGAAATTTGGGGAAAATTGGACACTTCATTTTAATAAAACAATTTATTGTGTGAACAGAGAAACATTTATTTTAGACAGTAAGGTGAACCCCTATATAAATAAATATATTCATTGCTTTAAATGCTCTATATACGTAAAACTAGGTATACAAAAATTCTTTAAGATATAATATATCATCGTCTCCATCATAAAACTCTAGTTATTTAGCGCCAGCGTGTTTACTTTATATAAACTTCAAACAAACTTAATTTATTCCTTTTTTGTCTTTTATAATCAGTTTTACAATCTATATTAGTTTTGTGTGCGAAATGTAAGCGAACATTAATGAATTTATCTATAACAGCGCGGATAAGGTGTAATCTATGATTAAACGTCGGGTTGTGCTCTAAGGAATGAACATTTAAAGACTGAAATACGTCGTTACAACTTACAAACGATTTAAAAATCCGATTTTTAATAATTTGAATATCTTTGACATTAGGAATGATTATGTGACCTTTTGCTTTAATAGTATTATCTATTATCTTTGCTTTAGTATCCAATCATTCTCACACCTTTGAGTTCTAATCACACACAACCATTTTTCTTTTAGCAGTCAATCTTTAGGGATTCTATAATTCAAACAAAAGCAGAACCGTAAATATTTACAAGTATTTGATGTATTTTTTTGGCGCGAGCGTCGACCGCCGTCGCCATGACAGTCGAATAAAATTCATTCGGTTTATTTGATAAGTTAAATAGTGTATAATTACACATGAAATGAAACGTTTATTTTCTTTTATAGTTGCTGTATAATTTGTACATCGTCTAAACACACAGGAAGGCATTTAATTAATAGAATACAAATAGGTAGTAAGCCGACTAGCCGCGACAGTGGTTCGAGGTTGACTAAGTGAACGTCGGGGAATTGCCTTACTTTCGTCTTGCCAGTATTGAGCTCGGACAACGTATCTATGTAATAAAAACATCTTAGCGTTGTGTAGTACTTTTTTCAAAATTCAAATAAATCATGGAAGAGAAGAGTATGAATTTCAAAGTTGCAAAATAAAATATTAATTTAAGTGCTATGTTCTTATGAGTCCAGCAATATATTTGTGCCTAAAAAGTGAAAAATGTGTTTTATTGCCTTTATTTGTGAAAACTAACAAGTAAGTTAAAAAAGCAATTTTTCGTAGATTGGGTAGGTACTACTTATTTATTGCTATGATTTTTTTTTATGATTATTATTATGTCCAGCGCAGTTCTATTTTTCATTAACAAAGCATACCAAATATATTTTTATTTACATATACCAAATATATTTTTTATAATACGTATCTATTATACAATATACATTAAGGGTTGGAGAGTATTTAGTCTAGCCTCAATTATAATTATAGTAGGTTGCGTGTTGCAAAGTTTTTGTTTTATCAGAAGCTGTGAAAAGCAAAAATTAAGGAATATAAAGAAAATAAAGAATATAAAATAATACTTCACAGAAACAACATTTTATTTCAGTCATAATAAAAAAACCTTTACCTAAACAAAATATAATGGCATTATACAACTAATTACACATAAAACCTAACAAACATAGCATATATTATAAACTTTGTACTCTAGGTGTGAACATGGGCGCTATACTCATATTCAAACATAATATTAAGGCACTTCACATTTCTGTACCTAACAGGTGCAAACAGCAAGCCATTCACTAACTGCAACATTTGATCTACATATACTGTTAACAGAATCTTCAATAGTATATGATACGAGACAGCAACTTATAACAACTTTATCCTACTTATTATAAACATTATAATTTAGATCTCCTTTAAGTTTTACTTATTCAACAGATCAAAACTAGTTTCACCATCGCTTTTAGTCTCTTTCATAACAGCTGGTTCCCCACTGATCTCTCCTAGACTCCTTAGTGGCAAAATTCCACTTGAAAAATATCTGAACTGTACAATGACACGGTTGAAGTAGAACTTGATTCAGACACTGTTGGCACTCTCTTTACTTTAAGTCTTCTGTTTAGTCTTAATTTAATTTCACCCAAGCTACTTATTTCTGATGAGGAATTATCTGCATCTAGTGATGTCGAGCTTTGTGTTGATGATTTCATAAAGATTTTGGATTTTGTTATATTTTTAGATTGAATTTTGCTGCAACTACCTAGTCTGGACAAGACATCCCGAGATGTCTGTGGTAAACGGAGGCTAAACCTTGGTGATGATAGGTTTATTGAAATATCCAAATCTTCATCCTCAATGTTAACACTTACTCCTCTGTCTTCAGTAACAGGAATCATGGGACTGGTATGATGGTCAACAGTTACATTAAATGGAGAAGTGGTCCTGGTCTTCATTTTTTTTGGGGAGGTCATAACATTCTTTACTCTTGCTGGGGATGTTTGTGTGTTCTTTTGGTATGCAGCTATGTTCTTATCACTTTCTCTAGTGCTGTCCTTAGAGGTTGATGGCTTTGTTAAATTCTTCTCTAATAAATCTCCATACTCATCTATAATTAACTTTTTAATCATCTCTTTCTCCAATTTAAACATATTTTAACTTCACCTGAAGGATCTATTGGAGACCACAAGTCATTATGAATAGGTTGTATATTAAAGTTTTCATTTCTGGGTGACGTTTGTGTCTCTTTGGGCTGTATTCTACTTTCAGTGGAACTTTGTGTGCCTGTGTCTTGTCGGTCAACAGAATGAACATATTCAAATATATCCACAGAGTCTTTGAAAGATAGATTTGATATTTTTGTGAATGTCGTATTTTGGATTTTAGATGTTCCAGGTTTCTCAAAGTTGTCTTCTCCAGGACTATTAGAGTCTTCAATAGACTCAGAATTTTTAGAAATATCAGATAGTGAACCATTCCTCTTGCTGCTTTTTTCAGATTTTCGACTTTGTTCCGATTTGTCATCTTCAAAATCGTCTAAATAACTTTCATTTTTTTCATCATCACATAGCTCAGATAAGTCATGTATTTTCTGGGATTCACCGTCAGATTTCTTACTAAAATTTTGCGTTATAGTTTCACTTATGGTTTTTTCTATATCTAAAACTTCTTGTAATAAATTTTCATCTGACGTTGTTAGAAGTCTAGGACTATCCTTGGGTTTGTACTTCCTAGGACTATTTTCTTGGCTATTTAGAATTCTATCTAAAACAGGACTTAGTGATATATCATTCTTATTTCGAATTTCAGATATTTCTTTTTCTATGTCACTTACTCTAACTCCACCTAATGTTAGTTGCGAATATGGTATGTATTCAGCATTGTTTAGTTTGGTCGGATTGAGTGTTACTATACCTGAATGTGTTCTTTTACTATTTTTTGGTTTAGATGTTCCAGCATTTTTTCTTGAACTGGATGGACCATAAACTTTATTGAGTTTTCTTTTCCACTCTTCTAAATTAATATGTGACTTCGTCTGTACCTCTTTATTATTTCCTGTGATTTTCTTTTGATAGTTGGCTTGCCTAGGTGTTTTTGAAGAACGTCTAACTTGGACTACTGGGACCTCAGAACTAACATTATTAGTGGATCCGCTGCTATCACATGTAGACATTTTATACAATTTTCGAACTGGCTTATTGAAGTTTGGTTGCTCATATTGCACAGACTTTGTCGTTACAGGTACATGCTTTGGTTCTGTCTCATGTTGTATAGTCACTACAGATACATTGATGCAACTATGAGTTGGCTTACTTTTTGTGCATTCTGGCAAAATATCTATATTCAAGACCTTCTGCTCTTTTAATTCGCTTCTTATATTAATGCTTGGCATTTCTTGTACTTGCAGCACTTTACGTGAGTTTTCTTTAACTATCGGTTCAACATATTTATAACAGAATTCATTATAAGCTACGGCTGGCGCATTATTAAATACTTTACAATTATTCAAATTTTTACTATTTTTGTTATCTTGTCTCTTATCGCTAATTTGTATTATCTTAGTGCGAGATATACCTAAATTTCTGTTTACTAGTTTAGTTTGAAGCGTTGGCGCGACGTTAACTTGCACACCAGTATTGTTTACTTTGGGCCTTTGTACATTTAATACGGGCTTTGATTTTGCAGTGACGCCACGAAACACCGCTGGTTCCGCGTGTGGGGTTTTATCAATAATTTTGTGCCCATAAAATTTTGCGTTTACAATTTCCTGAATGTGAACTTTTCATTAAATTCTTCATCCAACGGAGTGGGCGCTGTTTGATTTGCACACTAGGCTCATGAAATTTAGACAGTTCCCCGGACAGAAGTTTCAGGTCGTCTGCAGTCGATTGCAGCATCTCATGCAATTTACGTAGAATTATTTCATCTTCTGGTCTTAATGCTGGCTCTGGATTCCATAAATCGTCATCTATGATGTTAACCATTTCAATATTTTTGCTGCTCTCAACCTGCAAATAATTTCAAGCAATAAATTTGATTTTTCTTAAAAATTACGTATCTTATGAAACCATCATTTCATAGGATACGTAAATCTTTAGATTTTAAAAATCTTCAGGTATTTGTCATTTGACTAATTGAATTGTATCGGCCCAAGTTTTGAACGTTACAATTAAATTATAAGTGCTATTGATATTAAAATGTTATCAGATATGGAGTTGTTTATTACACCACGATAAAATAGAGCGTTTGGATTTTACGTCAGAAAATAACACTACAATAGGTAATTCAATACACAGCAGGAATGATCAGAGAGCGAAACATAATATTTTGGTTTGCTCCCAGGAATGTTGCTTCTAATTTATCGAAGAGGCGAGTATATTCATCCATAACTTGCATGCATTTCCTCTGAGAGTTCTCATTTAGAATTCGAAAATTTATGATTAGTGAAGTCAACTAACTTGCAACTTACGGTGAACGAAATACCTAAGCGATTTGTGAAAGGTTTTTGACTATCACTCAAATGTAATACGGAACTAACATTAATTTTCATGCATGCGTAAACGTCCGCAAATGTCTCTGCTACTTTTTATCTCTGAATATTTGTGCTTATTCCCATAGATATTAAAATGTACATTATTATATTACGACCTTTCTTATATAGATTAGTTTAACATTGAAATAATTTGTCTTTCTGTTTCAACTAAATACTAACCAAATATCTATCGACTGGGTATCGCGGCCCCGTCCTCATCTGTTTGTCAGACAGAGCGGCTCTGGCATCCTCTCCGTTGTTCCGCTGCTCCGATCTGGCGACAAGCATAATGGGTGCGACGTGTTATTCAGCTCTGATGTAACATTATATTGAACGTATTTTTAAGCGTTCATATTACAAAATCATGAATGTTATTCACGAAAACACAAGATTTATTGGAATGAATAATATCTTTCATTAGAAATATCAACTTTCATGAATAAAATAGTTTTGTGTTTAAGATTATAATTATTGTATGAAAAGGGTTGAGTGGGTAAATAAAATGACAGCTTATACAAAATCACATCAATTGTATTTCACCAACATGTACATTAACGTCTTAATCGAAGCATTTCACTTGCTGCTTACAGTAAGAAAGAGACAATTCTCAAAAGTATATATTTTCGTGTCGAGCCACTGTCGACAACTACAAACAAGCCTATTTGTAAAGGCGGATTATATCGTTTTGATATGTTAAATGAAACAAAACAATTCTTTTCTTTTTGTGCAATTACAAAAAATGTGGCTGGTAAAAAAATCCGTCCGATTGCCACGTTAATGCATGAAACGCACATTAATAACCTCCCTTCGTATAAAACATTTTTAACATTTACATTAGAAATAAACACGACGTTTGCCTCCAAACATCACGTTACTTCACACTTACATTTTGTTACTTTGCAGTTTGCACACATTAAAACTTTAATATAACACTCAAAAATCCTTTCCGCGCTGATCAGTTGCATCATTTAACATATCAAAAGAGTAAAAATAAGATGCACATTGTGTGCTTACAAAATTTATTTTTGCCACAATCTGGCGTGTATTTCAACACATGACAAACCCGTCCATCGGGTGAATTCCAGCATTTCACTGATAATACTACTTATCAATTTCGAAACTATCAGAAACACGACGCTAAGTAGCGCAGAAAATGTCAAAGCAAATAAAAAAGTGATTTAAACACATCGATTTTCAAGTAATATAACGTGGCAAAGTACATTTAGGAAAATAGAAGACAACATTAAAAGAAATC